>NW_010541359.1:0-35937 GCF_000687285.1 Phaethon lepturus | reverse complement strand
TCCCTGGTAGGCTTATGTTCAGAGTGTGCTGAAGTGTTTCTGGAACTCTGAGCCTGTGTTGCATCTCCACAGTTCAAATACAAGCGATCTTCTCCTTGAAGGAGGACTTGTTCCTGGTTACTCTACATTAAAAACAAAACAAAAAGCAACCTGCAACTCCATGTACAGAAAAAAAAGGGAACACATGATCAACATATTAACAAGTTCTACATAAACAATAAGAAAAATAAGCATTAAGGCAGTTCTCAGGTTTTGTATCACTATGTGCTAGTAGGTTTTAATGTTACAGTACTGCATAGCAATATTTTCAAAGTTCCATTTTGAAGGCTCTGTGATAAAAAAGAAAGACCAATCTAGTGGCTGCAAAATCGAGTTAAAACCTGTTAAGAGAACAACTCAAGAGGCCACCTGAAAACTGGAAATATGCTCTAAAATAAGAGTATTTATCAATTAAAAAAACTTACCATACAAGGATTAACAGTGAGTGCACTCTTGATGAAATGAAACTGCAGAATACCAAATTGGCGAGCTACATTATTTGCATCTCTTTCAGGCTTCATGTTTGAAGAAGAATTCCCATCAATAACCCACAGATTATATCCTTCTGATCCCCAGGTCTGAATGTAAAAGAATAATAATAAATACCCCAAAACAACACTATATATTCTCAGAAAACATGACTTACAGAAACTTACTTTAACTGATTTCATGATAGACATGAGCCTGGTAAAAAAAAAAACAGTTTGGTGTTCTAAAATATATTGTCATATGAATCATAAGTAACCCACAGGAGTAAAATCCCCAAGGAACAGTAAGAATCTAGCTTAAATTCTTTTCTTTTTTGTGTAAAAAATGTTAATTAAATGAAATGTAACTATGCAAGACATCCACATAAGTAATGAACACTGTTTAGTTTGCAGCATAAAGCAGCTAACGAAAAAGCCACAGAATCAGGTATGAAAAAAATCAGCATCCCCAAAATTACATCGGTGGTTGTTCATTAAATTCAATGGTATCAGAATTTCAGTCTTTAGGGTTTTTTAAAAGGTACATTGTACTGTCCTTGCAAATATGTACATCCAGTAGGGACGCATGTTTAAAATTGCTGATCTTCACAGCAACTAGGCTATACATAAATAAAATCACATTTTAAAGTATGGTGCAAAATTCATCATGGTTTGTAAAATAGGCCTTGAAAACTGTGCTTGATATTTATCAGCATCTACTGATTTGACAGACTAGCAGGATTTCATGTTAGTTAGTTTGTATTAAAACAGCAGTTAAGTTTCTCTTGAGTTCACATTCTGAGTTAAGCTATTTCAACAGCCAAAGGTAAGCTAGCAATTTTAGGGAAGTAAGTGTACTGGGTTTGCATGACAAGGTTCAGGTAGCAGGGGTGCTGCAGGGGTGGCTTCTGTGAGAAGCTGCCCCTGTGTCCAACACAGCCAGTGGCCAGCCAGCTCCACGACAGACCTGCTTCTGGTCAAGGCCACGCTCATCAGCGACGATGGTAGTGCCTTTGGGAGAACATATTTAAGAAGGGGAAAAAACCTGCTGTGCAACAGCAGCTGGAAGACAGGAGTGAGAATGCGTGAAAGCAACAATTCTGCAGACACCCAGGTCAGTGCAGAAGGAGGGGGAGGTGCTCCAGGCACTGGAGCGAATCTCCACCTGCAGCCCATGCAGGACCCCACACCAGGGCAGGTGGATGTGCCTGAAGGAGGCTGCGACCCTGTGGGAAGCCTGCTCTGGAGCAAGCTCCTGGCAGGACCTGTGGAACCATGGAGAGAGGAGACCACACTGGAGCAAGTTTGCTGGCAGGACTTGTGACCCTGTGGGGGACACATACTGGAGCAGTCTGTTCCTGAAGGACGACACCCCACAGAAGGGACCCAGGCTGGAGCAGTACATGAAGAACTGCAGCCTGTGGGAAGGACCCATGTTGGAGAAGTTTATGGAGGACTGTCTCCTGTGGGAGGGACCCCACGCTGGAGCAGGGTAAGAGTGTGAGGAGTCCTCCCCCTGAGGGGGAAGGAGCAGCAGAGACAGCTTGTGATGAACTGACCACAGCCCCCATTCCCCATCTCCCTGCACCCATTGGGGGAAGGAGGTAGAGAAAATTTGAGCATAATTGAGCCTGGGAAGAAGGGATGGGTGGGAGGAAGGTGTTTTAAGATTTGGTTTTAGTTCTTACTATCCTACTTTGATTTGTAATAAAATTAAATTAATTTTCCCTGAGACAAGTCCGTTTTGCCCATGACTGTAACTGCTGAGTGATCTCTCCCTGTCCTTATCTCAACCCACCAGCCTTTCGTTATACTCCCTCTCCCCTGTCCAGCTGAAGAGGGGAGTGTTAGAGCATCTTTGGTGGGCACCTGGCGACCAGCCAGGGTCAACCCACCAAGTTTACAATTAGTGTTGTTATGTGTCTCATTGTACTCTGAAATACAGCACGAGATTAAAAAAAAGTGATATTAACGAAAATCAAAAGTGTTCATTCTTAATACTAAAACCAAAGCCAACAAAAAGCATGTCATACACACTTCATGATCAGGCATATACATGAAAAAAAAAAAAATCATCAATCCTCCCCTTTTCCCGCCTCCTTCAATACACCACTGGTGTTAGGAAGCTTAGTAAAGGCATCTTACTCTTTAAAAGTAATAAAGCTATAAAAAGTCAGTTTCATTTTCTGAAAACCTGTTTTACTAAAAATAATTTAAAAAATTAACAGCCATCCTATCACAGTATTTTTACATTCATATTTACCATAGAACTGATCTTTAGAGGGTCCTTTTTGGCACCATCAGATTGATACCTTAAAAACAGAACAGAACGAGTTTGGAAATAACTTCAAAATAAGAAATTATCTTACTACCTTTGTATTGTCATATGGTTCTATATTGAACCTCACCTCAAACTATAAATCTTGTTTAGCCATGACACTGGCTAAAAGGCAAAGCAATTATCAGATGTCTAGCATAAACTGTTAGAATTGTGATTTCTGGATGTCAGCACATTTTCAGCAAATACAACCAGGCACTGAGGGAATTTTAATATTTGCCTGCTAAAGCCTGCCTTTAGGGTAATTTGCCTTCGTGGCCAAAAGACCACTACAAAAAGAAAATAATGCATTTTAATTTATATTAAAATGATCCTCTCCTAAATAATATTCAATGATTCCAGTATCTAAGGAATTATAATGGAAAAAGATTTGAAAAGCTAGGTTAGTGATTTAGTTTCTAATTAAATTATTTTAATTAGAAAAAGAAAAGTTTCTAATAAAACATTTTACAATTTCATCAAAGATACTCACGCAAAATCACCTCCTAAAGTACAGATAAGCTGAGCCCCAAAAACACTCCATAAGGACAAGCCTCCACATTCCCAGGTCACCATCACAACACAGCTATCAGGTGACCATCTGATTAGTTTAACAGGTCCTGTTTTATTCCAAATATCTGTTTAAAAAAACAGACAATAAAATACCATGTGGAAAAACATCAAACGTCCTTCAACTGCTTTCACAATAGTAGAAGCAAAAATATATGGAAATAAATACTTGATTTTTCAATTAACTTCTTTGTTGCATTCATCAAACTGACCATCTCAAAAAGAATAAGCAGCAAATGAAGAATTCACTTTTTCTCTCCAATACATGTTTGGTTTCATAGGAAACTAAGAATACATGAAAACAGGCCAGAAATACACTGTGCTATAACACAACCATAGAACTGCAATTTTGGTAAAATGATTTTTAGGACAAAAGAAGACTTTATAGTCACCCTTGAAACACCTTCCTTTGGCACTTAGCACAACTGTAAAACTCTGTTATTTACAGATACGATTTTTTTTCGTTGCTGAAATCCTATAGGAACACATATTTTCAGTTGAGGATTTACCCATTTTATATGTTCCTTGCTCTCAAGCCCGCAATACTCATTACTGCTACATGAAAAATTCCACTAAGCTTTTGTTCACTGCAGTTCGGGCAGGGTGCTGGATTACTCAATTTTTTTTCTGTACCCTCCATGTAATTTTTTTCAAGTTAATTCACACCTCTATTATATTCATTATCAGTTTTAACAATAATCTCTCATTCTCAGGTGAGTAATGGAAAAGCAATCTCAAGACTACCTGTGGGAACTACTAAGATCTGCAGCATCTAAAAAGGAACAAACAGTAGTTTGCAGAGATGCTGCTTCTAACTCAGATTCAGAATTATTAAAAAACAAAACAAAAAAACCAGACCATCACATATGAAACATATCCAGAAGTCAGTTACAAGCAAGCAGCTGAAAGAACAAATGTGCAAGAGTAAATAACTACAAACATTCAAGAGTAAATACTAATCCTACCAGTGATAATGCAAACACCAAATAGTTGTTAACTAGCCAAGGATAAAAATTTTCTTAACACCTTAAAAGCAACTAGAAAATTATAGCAATAAAAGTAGCTCACCAGGATATTGTTTTGGTGTCAGCTCCAATTTATGAGAAAACTGCATGGCGCCAGTGGTGGTATCTATCGTATAAACCTGCACAGAGCCGCTGGAAGAGATTACACATGCTTTAGACTACCGACCAACCATTTGGATTTCTCATCAGTTTCAAGTGGTTAATAAAAGCCGCTTTTTTTCTCACTAATAGCAAATTTATCTAGAACAAAACATTCAGCCAAGCAACACTCAAAGAACTTTGTCACACAAATTTATAAGATACTTTCCAGAAGGCAATGGAGGACCCAAAACACCAGTCCTGCAATAACCAATGCACTAAGACTATTTCTTTCTCTCAAAATACACATGCACACACAATCCACATATATTTACAGCTTCCAACTGCAAGACAATCCATAAGGGAAGTCAGTATTCACTCAGTGCTAAAGTTTCATCAGGAGTGTAGTAATGTATACCAGTATCAATTACAGTAACCATTCCTGTTTCAGAGGCAAACACCAACACTCTGCATTGTTACTGCAACGCAGAATACTACTTAAGAAGATAGTTGAAGATTAAACCACCATCAAGTTTTTTTTAATAAATACATTATATATATTAAATATGTAAATACATAAAATATTTAATATAGAGATATAGAAAATACGCCTTAAAAAAAAGCTGCATTCTAGACCAGCTGAAGTGGTATCATATAGAAGGAACTGTCTTGTAAGTGAAACACCACAACTAAAAGCATTTTTACAACATTTAATTTATAAATATTCACTGTTAGTCAAACAGGCAACGTTTTTCCTGACCAAATCAACACTTCACAAAGCATTTTCTCTGTTGGGTATGAAGTGATGATTCTTGTCCAATATTACTACAATTAACTGCTTAAAACTGACTTTATAATCCTGCTTGGGAGATTAATTGGGACAGCAGCACTTTCCAAGGTCCAGCCACCTTTTTTTTTTTTCCTCCCCAGAGCTGAACAGCAGCAACAATTTCAATTGCAGTTCAACCAGCAATAAATTTTTTCCTCTTCTCTCCTACCTTCTTGAGACAGCAGATTATACCACCTCTATTCCTAGTCTTCCGACTTACCATGTTCATCTTCACAGCTCTTGCAACACAACTTGGTAAGACGAAACTAGTACTTAAGCTTTATAATGAAATCATTTCCCCCTCCTCATTGAACCAGCCTTACAAAACTTACTTGGCACATCCAAATGCTATTAGCCTGTATTTGTTATTTACTGCCACACAAGTTCCATCAATCACATCTTGAGCCCAAACACCATGGAGCTGCTGTAAAAGAGGAATTCACGGAATTTTTGGTTAAACAGTGCTTTTATTGGTGATAGTCAGCTTCTAACTATGTGCTACCCATGTACGCCATTACACATCTGTGAGTTGACCTTCATCACCTCAGGGAAATTTCAATTGCAAATGTCAAGATTAACTGATGCGGCTCAGTTAAGTAAAACCCAGGACATGTAAAGCTGGTTTCATTGTTCTTAATAAAAACTACAAAAAGATGCCAGTATGTCAGGCAACGGTTTATCAGAGCTCTGAATAACCAAAGTCAGTCAGTATCTACAAGGCAAGAATATCCTTGATACTGAATAAAAACCTGTAGATGGTACTATGGATAAAGACAAAACACAAACCAAGAAAATAAATTCCCATCTGCAACAGCTGAAATTGCAGCTATTGTAAATGTGAAGGTGTTTGGGACAGACTACCCAAATTCTTCTGGGTTTTCTGTAATTAAAATAGGGAGATCGAATGACATAATGCAGTACAGTTTGTAGGCTGAATTACAGGTAAGAAAACACCTAACTTTGAAAAGATTCCTTTAAAACAAATTCTGAATCTATTTCATGGTCCTTTGCCATACGAGAAACCACCTGTTATTACCCACTTAAAACTAGTAACATGAAGTCTGTTGCAGAGACAGTAAGAACACCTCAGAATGAAAATGACATTTTGAAGCAATAAACAAAAATTAAATCTACTATCAATTATGCCCCCCGCCATAGACAGATACTAGCCCTAGAACAATCTAGTTCAAATTATGGTATGAAATATAGTCTTGTTCTTATGTTATCTGTTAAGCAGTTGCTAAATTTTAATTTCTTTGCAGCTGAACAGAATTTAAAGTAGAAAGCTAACTGAAATGAAGAGACCATAACACATTTATTGTAGAGTGCATGCTAGAAATACTGAAGGAAATATACCTCAGCAGTGAATCTACTTGACATTGGTGTAATGAAACCCACTCTGCCATCATTAAACACAACAGCAAAACCATCAAGGGTGGCACAGTATTCCATATCTCTGATGTAAACATCTTCAAAACCCAAAAATGAACCTGCTGAGAAAATATCAGTAATTTAAAAATATGTCAACACAGTGATATTGCAAGCTAACAGACTTTTCATTTTTCTCTGTGAAGTTGTAAGTAAACAACTAATTTAAATAGGCTATTTTGTTCATATTTACAAAAGGCACATTTTTCTCATCTCTTCTTGAGGACAGAGATAATATTTTACATTAGACAGTATTTTGCCAGTGGTTAACTGTCATAAGCTATAAAAAAACCTCAAACCTACCCCGAGAAGACTGCAGATCCACAGAAAATGGAACTGTACATAGGTTGATGGCCTTCCTTCCATTGGTCATACCATCCCAGTGAACAAGATGGAGAAATCCATCAGCAGTAGCAACAAGTAGATCCTCTAACATGGACTGCAAACTAACAAATGTATTTGTCATTCTCTAAAAAAATGCATCTCAAATCAATGTCACAGAAAAATCAAATAATGTAACCAACACAGTAGTATTGGCTCTTGTATAAGCAACTATGTTGAGAAGTTAAATCAAGTAAGTTACAAACTAAGTGCCTAAGTCCTCTAGACAGTGAGGGTACCAAGCTGACAAATATGGTTTATGTCTCTATTTTTTTCCCAGGAATAAGAGTTCATGAACAGGTCTGCATTGTTAGAGTAATTGTTTAACTGTTGTATGAACTGCTGAAGATCATTTTAATACTTTTGACTACACATGAGACTGCTGTCAACAATCAACTACTCATCTATCCTAGATAATCACCAATATTGCCTATATATTCAAATAATCCACAACACTTTCTAACCTGTGGTCTAAGCAGAAATTAGAATTCTCCTAAATCTTTCCCGAAACACCTCCAAAATTCTGAAAGCTAATCTAATTTAATCTATTAAATGTTAATGTATTAGTATGCAGGTAACAACCTGCAGCTTCTCAGGAAAGTTTTTTCTTGTGTATGCTGCATTTCTTCCAATATCCATTTTCTCCTGTGGGGCCTCTTCCCAAATTGCACTTCGTTACATTTTACCTCAGTGCTATACAGTTTCACCAACTTTTCACAAACACTTATTTAGCACGTTCAAAGCTTATTTATAGGGAAGGCAATCACCACAGAAAAAGGAAGAGGTAAACAAAAAGTTTTTCCAGGATAAACAGGGACCCTCTGCGGGCAGCTGGAAAAATGTTGAAACGCTATGTACGGTTTTGCTTTTATGTACCCATGTCCCCAGGAAATCTCTAATCCATACTTTTGAGCCCAAGGACAAACACATTTATAGTACCATAATGTAATATTGAACATACATGTGCTATGTACTTCTATATGCCAAAAATAACAGTATAGCCAAGCACAGAAAGAATGAACTCTTAAACAGCGATTGACTTTTTCACTTCCTTAGGCTTACTATTAGGAACTTAGTATTAGTAACTATTAGTCTTTACTATCAATTAGTCTAAAAGGTTACTAGAAGGTTTTCTCCATCCAGTTTCCCCTTCACTTTTTAATAAGTAACTACTATATGCAGAAGACTTCTTAAGACATGATTAGGGAGCATACCTTGTGATAGATGCTTGCAAATCCAGCACTTTCTTCATTTCTAGATTTAATGAAGGAGCACATTGATCCTCCTTATAATGTGGGGTCCCCTTCAGATGTGGGCTTCCTCTAAAATAAAAGACAAATACTACAACTGAAACAAGACATCCCTCAAAGGAGGTAAGAGTTCCTGACTTACATTCCCGTGGGGTTTTTTCCCCCCCTATATATATACACCAGACACTCACGTGCAACCTATCACAAGCAGCACCTAGTATCTAGGACATAATTTGAGTGCAAAACAATGAGTCAGTCATATCATCCTATATACCTACAAAGAGTATGTGAGCAAAATAAGACAATGATCAGAGAATGAACATTACAACAGCTGTGTAGCCTCTCTTAATAATCCTATAATGAGTGCTATATATTAATGCAAATTCTGATTCAATAAAATGGTATTTAACTTGTTTCTATTAATGAAATGTGTTGCATTTTTAATCTCCAATACATTCTTTGCCAAGATGCATTACAGATATTATAGACTGTAAAACATTCATGTTTTTTCAGTTCCTGTTGCCAGATCAATGTTTATACTATTAATTTATCATGCATAACCCAACAGATAGACATTTATTACAGTAATTCGTAAGAATATATCTCCCTATAGCAAATTATCAATAAACCAAAGACTCACTAAGAAAAGAGATGACTAAGCACTGATTCTCTTCTTTTAAATAGACCATTACACAGTATCAACTTCTACATGTAGAAAGCTTCTAAAATAAATTTTCATTTTCCTCATTTTAAATTAACTGCATTTCATTAGACAATGAAATGTGTATTTTAAAACTCAATAGAGCATCATTAAAGTATTCCTAATTTGTCTGGGTTATCAGATGTGTCATATGTTTCATTAATTTTTTTTTTAAACAAAAACTGACCTACAATCATTAAATATTGTAACGTGTCATCCAGCTCATCCATGTCATGAGCATTATGCTAGAAAACAAAGCAAACTATGCATGAAACAAGTACTGCAGATAAGTTAGATTTTAGTATAACTTCATTAGAGAGAAACAACAGATACATACAGAATTCTATGTAATCTTCACCTGGATTTTAACTTACAAAACATTTCTTTTATTTTACAGCAGGGTAGCAAATACAACTGCCTAAGACATGGCAGAAACCAAAGCAGCTGCAGTTTTAGATAAGTTTGACACCACAAGGATACCTCAATTTCTTTCCTGCCTTGATTATCTCAGTTGGTATCAAGTACCTTAATTCCATTACCCATTTATAGCAAAATACAAAATTCATATCTGTTATTCTTTGATGGATACTACACCCTTTCTTATGCAGTAAGGACAAAGATATATGCTAGCTAAGCTAAGATCAAGGCAACCTTTGACATTCTGGAGTTAGCAGAGGGAAGTAGTAACATCTTTGCAGAACAAAACCATGGTGACCGTGAAGGACTAGAGTGATACTATAAGGTTAGTTAATCTACCAACCACAGATGGTAACTTGTATAAACATTAAATTATTAAAATGTTTGTTTTGCATTTCAAAAGAAAATTAACTACAAAATACAGATGTCTTGGGAAAGAATAGCCCTTCATGTAAGCTAGCTATTATGGACTGACAGAAGACCTGAAATAAAGAAAAGGTGATTAGTTAATACTAGCATTGTGAGGTTGTGTTGGTTGTTTTTTTAAAACATAAATGAGACTGCATTTCTTGAACTTCATGAAGACAAATCCACCTGTTATCTTTTAAAGTCAGGGATTGCACAGACAAAAAATTATATCATACAGGATGAATTCCTTCAAATCTGTCACTATCTGTAATGCAGCATCCTGGCGGTTGGAGAAACACATACAGGTCCAGACAGTACACTCCCAAGCAAGATCAAATGACTCTGGGTTATCAAGAATCAGTGGTACAACTGAATCTTCTATGCAAACGACTAAAATTGAGAGAAAAGGACTGTGTAATGCATAAACATTACTGTTATGTAAATACAACACACCATATAACAGCAGGTCGAGGGAGGTGATTCTGCCCCTCTACTCTGCTCTAGTGAGACCCAACCTGGAGTCCTGCGTCCAGCTCTGGAGCCCTCAGCACAGCAAAGACATGGACCTGCTGGAGCAGGTCCAGCGGCGGGCCACAAAAATGATCCGAGGGATGGAACATCTCTCTTGTGAAGAAAGGCTGAAAGAGTTGGGTTTGTTCAGCCTGGAGAAGAGAAGGCTCTGGGGAGACCTTATTGCAGCCTTCCAGTACTTACAGGAGGCCTATAGGAAAGGTGGGAACAGATTTTGTAGCAGGGCCTGTTGCAACAGGACAAGGAGTAATGGTTTTAAACTGAAAGAGGACAGATTTAGATTAGACATAAGGAAGAAATTTTTCACAGTGAGGGTGGTAAAACACCAGCACAGGTTGCCCAGAGAGGTGGCAGATGCCCCATCCCTGGAAACCTTCCAGGTCAGGTTGGACGGGGCTCTGAACAACGTAATCTAGTTGAAGATGTCCCTGTTCACTGTGGGGTTGGACTAGATGACCTTTAAAGGTCCCTTCCAACCCACACTATTCTATGATTCTCTGATAACATGCCTGCTGTAACTGACTGAGGTACATAACCAAGTATAAACACTATAGTTTGTACTGTGCAGGAACACTAAGCCAGAATGGGAACAACATGGTTTAAAAGACATCTTTTGCTGAAAGAGAAATTTCAAGTTCCCGTGTGGGTAGGCTTCTTTTCCTTTAAACACCTTTGATAAAAATAGTTTGCAAGAATATATGAATATTTTCAGTTTCATGAGCTAGTTTCAGCAAATTCATTACCATCTGCAGAGTATATCTTTTTCCACTGAGGCATTATGATCAGGACTGAAACTACAAAATGTCAGTATTTTGATTCATTGCCTGTGACTACATCAAATCTATTGATTCAAAAAGAAACTCTTACTAGGGGTGCAATGGAGGGCACAATCAAAAGTACACTGCGTTCATACAGTCCACATCTGCATGGGTCAGCCTCACTAGTTAAGTTACTTTGACCTTTAAACGAAGAATGTGCACTGCTGATGGAAGCAGGAAAGAATGTTTGGTCTGGGTTGCCACATCAGCATCTGAACCATTGTAGCCAAACTTTAAGTAACTCACTTTTGCAAAAGAACTGAGAGAAATGGACACATTCCAGTGAATAACCAGCTGCATATCGAAACAAATATAATCACTTCTATTTATACAGCATCTGTTAATGTAACCAAACCTGTGAATAAGATCTCTTAACACTCAGGATTAAGAAAAATCTCCCACTACCTCACAATCCAAGAAATCCCCAAACATGGAAAGATTAGGAATGCCAGGCTGTTTTTTTAAAGCTAGAATACAAGGTTTATGGGGAAATTTCAGATCTTGAATTGAAGATCAAGGTGTACTTTTTATATCACTAGGTTCATTCTCGGTTCCCTATTTACCATGTGATCAGTGATAGGCTTGTCAACAGAAAACAGAGCACTATACGGTGTAAAAAAAAGTCTTTGAGATGTTGAAAGCCTGTGTAACTATCTCATGAATCACCTTTTTAAATAACAGTAAAGAGAAATGGTAAATATAAGTCTACCTTAAGGGCTTGACCTCTTTCTCCAAACTCCTGTTTTCTCAGCTTTCCCCATATTAACCTTCTCCTGCTTCCGTTCTAACCTGATTTCCCCAAAATGAAAGAGGACCCTATAAGTAAGTGAATTGCTAAAATTCTTAGCATGAAGACATAATTTTTTGTATTCATTTGATCTTCTTACAGGGGTGGAACAGGTTCTGGAAGTAACACTTTGATTCTTTTAGAAGAAAAAAACCTGTAAGCTCAAACTATGATGCTAGATGCAACAAGGAGAAAACAGAGAAGTGTATTTTAACCACATCCCCTTAAAAATCAACAAAAAACAACAAACCTTAAATATCCTAAACTCAAGAAAGAGGCAGCACCATGCAAAAGCATAGTCAGCTGGCATCCCCTGAACTGGGAGGAAGAATTTTCAAAATAATGTTCAGTTTTTCAAAATAATTTTCACTGTTTTCTGCTTATGACTGGAGAATTCTATTACAGAGGTAGAAACAGCACTAGATTAGGATTTAAGTTACCACCTTACTATCTGGGGTAATCATAGTAATACAGGTAGTTGTTATGGCTGGATAATAGTTTAGAAAAGTTCAGAGATGCTCTCAGTCAACAAATATTATGCTTCCAAAAAAAGTTAGCGTGGCTAATGGCAGATATCACATTAATTTTAAAAAACAAACAACAAACAAGTCAGTAGCATCCATTCCCACTGGTCAAATCACAGCTGCTTGGGAAGTAATGGAGACATTTTACTGAAAAAAAAAAATGAAAGACTCCAAATTTGTTCATCAGTAAATATCTTTAAAATAAATAATTGATACTAACAAGGAAAAATATTTTTATACTACTTTGGGGCTATGATATTCTTAATTGCTGCTGCTAAAATGGTTTCCTCAGTAGTACTTTTTGGAAAATAAACAAACAAAAACAACAAAAAACCCCACTTTGATATTTCAACTATTAAGAGTATTATACATGTGAGAAAAACAGGGCAAACAATGTTTCCAAGTGAATTTACACCACCCAGAACTCTGCTTTGCTCTCCTTGAAGGCACAAAAGCAAAAAATTGACAGCAGCTATTATGGTTGCATTAGCACAATTACACAATGTTTATTAACTGTTTTAAAAGGATTAATGTAAAGACTTCAGTTAGTGAATTGTCTGTACAGCTGAGGACTTAATTTTTTTTTACACTTGATTCAAGAGCCTGCATCATAACCTCTAAACACGTGATTCTTCGCTAAAAATTCACTGCCCACCATGCTTTTTAGGAATGGTTCTCAAACAAGTAAAACAAGTTACACTGAGAGCTTTGATTTCCATACAATTAGCACATTCTCACTGCTAAACCTGCATCTCTCCACCGTGCACTGCTGGCAGCCACCAGCTGAAGATGAAATATGTCTGGCTGGATCCAAAGCTATACACACACAGACTGGCAAGAGCTGGACAAACAAAAATTTAAAGAGTCTATGGAAACAACTATAAAGAATAAGGATTGAGGAAAGTAATGCTTAGTACAGCCTTTTGTACCCAATTGAGTAATAACAGGTTTCTGTGGTTTGAGAAGAGAAATAACTAGCTAGCATGTTAATCCAGTATTTATGTAAAAAAGCTGAATGATTTAACAAGTTATTACCCCAGTTGCAAAGATTTCTTGACATTTTAAACCTCCTGAACAACATGAAGCACTAGCAAGCGCCACAATGCTTAATAAAACTCTATAACTAACCTAGTTTTAAAAATACATTTTCCAACCAATGCCAAAAACAACATACAAGGAACACCACACTGTTAAAAGTTTAGCACAAGATTAATTCCAAACAAAAAATATTTAGTAAGTTAATTAACTGTACACCTCATCATTTACCCTTGCAAAGTTTAAAGTTCAAACCCTTTGTACACACTAATCTTAAATCTGCTGAATCCGCAAAAAAATCCCCACTGATGAGGTAATTTATGGCACCTATAAACCATCTTGCTAAAGAAAAGGAGAAAGCTTCGAAAAGTGCCAGGAAGAGTAGGACGTGAATACAGTAACCAGACACATAAGCAACAATACAGCATTATAAAGTAGGATGTAAACACTAGATTGTTCATGTGCCCATATGGGTTAGAAAACAACTTCAATTTTTAAAGCATTTTCAGATACTTAAAAAATCCATGGCATTGAGACCTCATTCTAAATTCACACAATACTCATTTCACTTCCCCCACCTCCCAAATGCAGGCACCACTTGAAGGATATGAAGAAACCTGAGGCAAAAGAATCTCCAATTACCACGTCTAGTTTATTACCCATGTAAAGTTTTTAGGTGTTGCCTTTTTTAAAAGGCAAAAATATCCTCAGCATTAAGTCACCACACGCTGTCTCTTCAAGTGACAATTGTTAAGTTACTCTCCTTGTCCAAACTCTGAACAGAAATAACTATCAGTTCAGTACAGGGAAGCCTCTAGTGTGACGGTGTTATACATCTCTCCACTGTGAAACATTCCTTTGGAAACTCCTCAAAAAAATATTACTGTACCTTGCCACAGCTTAAAAAGCTATAAATTTGCTTGTACGCACTGCCACTTTTAAGTGTATCACAAGGCAGAGATTAATATTATTTTACCATTCTCTTACCTTACCATACATACATTTTCTTCACATTTTATCTTGTAATGACTTTAATAATATAGTGGTAAAATTAAACTGAACTAGTTGAAGCAGGACTTTGTACTTGGGCTCACTGCAGGGAAGCATCCAGAATGTGGGCTAATGGCCAATACCGATTCTCCTCCAAGTCTGCTCTGAATTGGAGCAAAGTCTCTAAGAGAATAATCTACAGCTTCATTCCAGCTGTCTCAATTAAAAAAAACAAAAAGGCAAAAAGCAAAAAACCACACAATTACTGTTTTTTTCCCTAGTTTTAGCCTAACAAGCAAGCAGGACACTTTTTCATTGAGCATGAATGTCTGTTCACTCCTAGAACAGACTAGCAATTCCTAGCCAAATATCAACAGACCCAGAAATACTTCCCTCAGCAGAACAACTGCAATTCATAACATTCCTAAAATATTATAACTTGAGAAAAAACTACCAATTTACTGCAGCAAAAATTTAAAAGCTTCCTTTTTTTATATATAAATGCAAATACTCAGAATTCATTATAGATTGCTGCGCTTATGATATGAGCATTTGTTTTATCACATTAACTTAATATTAGATTTTACAAAAAATGTGCATAATGCTGAACAGGAAAGTTCCTTAATCCTTATCACATCTACATAACTACATTTTAAACTGATTAAACCTCTAAAGGTATAAAATACCCAGCATTTAAAAAGAATTTCCCACTCAACCATCTTAAAGTATTTCATATATTTTGAATTTTCTAAGAGCTATGCCCTCAGATATTGATAGAATAAGCTTAAAAGGTTTTGTGGGCTCCAGCCACAAACGTTGATAATCTTGAATTCCAGCACTTTGATTAAAACACTGAATTTCAGCATATAAAGACCATTACAACAGGCTGATACAAAAAGGAGGAAGTCAAGCCAAATGGGCATTTTTAAACAGGAAATCCATTTTCCTAGCCTCTGTTTCCGTCTGGTTTTAAACATACAATAGCAGTGGGCAAGGGGACTTCACTCAATCTTACTTTCCAAAATCTGGTTATTTCACACTATTAAAAGATTAGGGGAAGCAGAGACTCTTGCATTCAAACACGGGAGCTTAGCCTCAGCTCACACTTTAGCTCTTCTACTAAACCTGTGTTGATTAGATTGGGAGAGAAGAGACAGACTTGGCCCTAAAAAAAAATCTAAAAAAAAAAATCATACTGTGATTAGATATAATACTGAATTACAAACAGCAAAAGTGTTTCTGTCACTTACCATCCGGTTTTTGTTTGGTTGTTTTTTTTACCCTCGAGGTATTTCGTTCAATCTGTACTAGCAAAAAACTTTTGCAAGTGTAATTACAATTTACACAATAACTGTATGCTAGAATAGTTTTGTTAACAGATCAAATACAGACAAGCTCTTCTGGATCATCTTGCTCAACAGCCATATATAGTAATAAGCCTGTGCAATAACAACTACAAACTGGAATGACTGTACTTTTTACTCCACAAACATCCCTCTCCCACACGGACAAATGATGAGTGATTTTTATTTTCAGCAACTTTTTTTGGTCCTTTTCCTCAGATCAAGTCTAAACCATTATCAAGCAAATTTTAAAGCAGTTATTTAAAAAATATCAATAACACATAAAGCTGTAACTTTACTGCAGCTACCAGTGTCCCAATATGGAAGACTGCAAAAACTAACTAAAGTCGAGAAAGTGGCTGTCTATCATACCTTATCAACTACTTTTCTGATGATTTTTTTTTTTTAAACTTACGATAAAACATATACATTTCATTTAAATGAGAGCTAAGCTGACAGGAGAATTTAAACACAACCTTTCTCAATGTTTTCACTTGTACGGGATCAAACGTAGCCGCAAGCTCAACTTCAGGATACTGACTAAACTAGAAAATCTTGCACCAGGATTTTGGTGTAGCTGAGGATGTTACTGGTGTGTACTCCCAGTGCACGATGCGTTCATTCTGCTGACCTGCACTGCTTAAGAATTCTGTTCAAGCTGAAGCTGTATTAAGAGATTTTTCCTCTATTTTTGTTGTCACTACATTGAAATTCTATGTTTCTGTCAGAACTGTCCATTAAAGACATGATACTAGAGAACATGCTTTATTCTGCTTACGAAAAGTTAGTAGATACCGACAGTTCATCATCAAGAATTATTAATTATTTTAAAAAGTAGAGTAAGACAGAACTTTTAGGACCACTAACAGAAGTGTGCTCACTAGCTAAAAAAAAAAAAAAAACACACAACCAAAAACACACAACTGCTGATATTCTAGAACATCTCTTAACTTTTTAGTATGTTGTGGAGGTGTCCAAAGAGAAAAACTGTAAAAAAACCCACTTTATCTCAAATATGCAGTGTGGAGACACACCTTTGAAACTGTTGTCCACCCACTTCACTGTTTTTACTCATTTCCAGCAGCTGGGCTATCACACCACTAATGCAAGGACAGCCTGACATCCTTATACTCTCCGCAAAAATCACCACCCTCCCATTCACTTTGCCAAACATAGGTAAATAACCACCTAAGTCAGAGCTGGACAAGTTGTAATTAACATTTGCATGAGAGTTACAATGTTGCAAGCAATTGGTTTATCATGCAGTATCATACAAGAATTATCATACAAGTATCACTGAGCAGTCACTCCATGTTTTTGAACTTTCCAGTGCTGCTCCTCAGTGCTACTTCGAGGTCACCATTTTCTAATGCCAGCCTTTTATTATATATATGCCAACTTGCAAGTTAAGCTACTGAAATCCAGGGGAGGGAACAGGGAATAGTAAAGAAGGGCGATCAATAGGTTTAGTTTTCTCATCGGAGTCAGCAACCCAATTTTACTTAAGGCACATCTGCATAATCACTGCTGCCAATATAGAGGAAGAAGCCAAGTTACAGTAGGAGAAAACAGTGAGGTGTCACATTTGAGGCCTTTCACTGACTTTTAATGGCTTCAGAGTTAACAAAATTAATTTTTTATTGTGTTCAGTCCAATAGAAATGAAATCCAAGTATTCCAGTGAAATACCGTCTCTAGAAAACGAACATATGACAGAAGTAAGTTAAGTTTTAGTTCTGGGCTTTAGGTTTAGTTTGTCTGTTTGGTCACCTTGGGTTGGAGGCTCTTTTGGTCTTTTTTTCTTAGTATTTGATCTACAAAGTGAATTAGTGATACTGTCTACGGACAGTGCACTGTATCTGCACCAAAACAAGTTCATGCCACCATAGTAGTTAATAGAATAATTTTATGTTAATCACAGCAGGCATAATCCACACGCAAATGCTTGTGTCTTTCTTTTGATCTAACATAACCAGAACAGTAGTAAATTTAGGTAGGTTTTCAAAAGTAAGGGCTAAAAATAGTCAGACTAGTAATCCCAGTAAATTCAGTGAGGTCATTCATCTTCTTAAAGTTAAGCACATGCATTAGTCTTAGGAGACTGTGAGCAACCGATCATAAACACTCTAGGGACAAACATCTTGTCTTATTCATCCACAGAATCCACATTATACCATTTTGGGCTATGCAAATATATCTTAAAATCCTGACCATTCAACACACAGCTAACTGACTTTTTCATAAAACACACACTTTAAGGTTGACAACACAAATCAATTACTAATGTTTTATATAAAAGCTAGACCGGTTAATCCCTGGTTGCTTAATAGATATTTTCAACCCTCCTACATGTGGCATGTCTAAACAAACTTTCCAAAGCTTCTTTTTTAACTCTTATTGCATATTTTATACATATTTCCATCTATTTTCAGATTTTGCCAATTAAAAAAACATTTTCGAAATAGAACAAAGAGAACATACAACAATTTAGTCTTTTGCACTATGTACAGCTGAAGATATATTATCCCTTAATTTATATCAACAAGTTGCAGCAACATGTTGTCTTTTTTTTTCCCTGATTACAGTAAGTCAGATATGAATAGTATATTTCAAGCTGACTTTTCACATCTCAGAAAAGGCAAGTAATGTAATGTAATATAACTCGTCTACATTAGTATTAAGTTTTTGGAAAACAGACAAGTAAGCTGTAACAGTAAATTCCATTAATTCCAGAGCTTTCAGGGCTACTTCAGAGGCCAAAAGATGCATTATAGTAGTAACACATACAAAATTTTGCACTCGATGAAGCAAGAATTCACTCTGAAATAATTTACTAACTACCATGTAATTTCTTCCTATAACTCTCAGTTCTTTACAAGTGCTTAAAATCTGGATGCTCATGAAGACCTGATTTTTTTTTTTTTATTTCATGGTTTAACTGTTATGTTTAAAAAAAAAAATAAAAATGTTTTCCTCTTACATGACATTATAGGTTATCCAATACTCTTCATAGCTGTCCATTTGGATACACCCACTGATCAACTTTAAGTCGTGTTAAGAACTTGAAAAAAGCCCCCACAAGTTTCTAGCCAATGAGAAATCAAGAGTGTTTTATTATTCCTGTGGCAAATTTGATCCAATCAACAACTACAGTTTCTGCCTATCTAAAGACACAGACACACATAAATACACCCCTTGAGGTTCTGTCCTAAATATTTTCCAATTTTGTCAAATTAGAAGTCCACTAAGTCAACCACAAATACATCAAACATACAGCCACGTTTTAACACATAAAAATGTATTGCATCTCACAAAAAAAAGAGATGATAATGACAAGATAACACACTGCAGCTAAAATACTTCCATATTCTTACTAAAAATAGTTCCTATTCTTTCCAAAATACTGAGAATTTATTCCCCATTTGTTTCAAAAAAATCTCTAAGTTATTACAAAGTTGGGGGATGGAGAGGGATCTGCTAATAATTCCTAAGCAACATGACTTACTCAGCTGAGTTACTCAAAAAGGAATTATTAAAGCTTGTTACAGATCATGAATTCAACAGACTACCTCAAATTACAAAACTAGACAATTTTAACCTTGCTATTCAGGATTTTGTGAGCTTATAAGGTGGACTTAAGGAATCTTACCTGCACAGAGCAAACCAGTTAGACCAAGTTCTCCTCTGCACTACCTCAATAGGAATGATGCTTCATATACTCATCAAGTTTTAAAACATACTTTGGAAGGAAATATTTTTTATCATAAAATCTGCTGAGGACTTGTCTAGTCATATTTTTCCACACTGTGGGGATGCAAATAAAGTTTAAAATACTTACTTGGGATACACTGGCTCATAAAGATACTTGTCTCTTGCTGATGGGATTTCAAAAAATAAGATGTATCCATTTGCAGTCTGAAAGAAAAACACTGATAAGATATATATCTAGTCTATCTGCATGAGTAAAACCTATACAGACCATTGTGATTTCTATATATGTCTCATATATTGAACACAAATACAAACTCATATCAAGTTTCAGCTATATTTAAAAACTGTGCATTGAAATTCATTCTAGGTAAAACCCGTACAAGCCCTTAAAGCTCACTGAATAGATCACTCGGCAGAAAAATGGAAAAACACCACTGTTGATGTATGTGACCAGCAGAAATCTTCCTCTGATTCATATAAATATATAAAACCTAACAGCTACATCAGATGTTTAGAACCTGGGCACCTAATTCCCATCAACAAAGAGAATTAATGCAAAAAGCATGTAGTAGAAGGTAGCAAGCCTTCAGAGCAACACCTCCATATTGAACACATATGGACACTACAGAGTGCAAAGAAGCTAGGCACTGCCTGGATGAAGCTGGTCATCCAGGTAGTTTTCAAAAAACCCTCATGTCATGCAGTATCTTTAGATACGACAACACCTTTCCAAAAATCTTCCGGTGTCTGAAAAAAATTCTACTACAATTCAATCCCAACTTATATTCTGTCATTCTGGAAGACTGACTTCTAACTATAACATTATTTGGAGAACAAATATACATTATTTATTTATTAGATGTTCCAGTCATGACTAGAAGCTGATCCAATAAGTACAAGAGAGGCAGATGACCAGTAAGGTTAGTTGTTCAAAGAAGTATAATTTGCTTAAAGCACAAATTTATCCTTCAAGTAAATCAGCACAGGCAATTTGGCTAAACATTTTTCCCATCCAATCATTTTAATATGGGCTGGGCATGTACCCAAAGCACTATTACTGGAGACAAGAAGCACTGAAATGCGTGGTTTCAAGTTGCTTTGCAAGGCTGGTTTCCCCCTCTTTGAATAAGGGAAAAAGTAACACTCTTGTTAGCTTAGTTTATCAGTTCATAGATGCCATGTTTTTCCCTAGTCAAACATTTTGCTTCATCATGAAAGAAATTTGTTTCAGCTTCAGAGTCGAAGAAACACAATTATTCTCTTTCAAAGCCAGTATATTTCTCATGCAAGAATAAAATCTGAACCACAATGGTGAGCTTGAGATGGGCTGAAAATAAATAGAAGCTTTTCTATGTGCAGTAATATCATGTGCAGGTATTATGTGGTAAAGAAACGTGCTCATTTCTAACATCTTTACAGGTTCTTTTCATTACATCATTAAATATTTAACCTGTAAGTTATCTTACCCTAGAAGAAGAGTAAAACAATACTGTGAAGAGTCTTTATACTGATATTAAGGTACAAAGGGCTTTACTGAACACTATTCAAAGCACAAAGTTGCTATTGTTACAGGTTCATTTCTAAATAGAACCTCAAATTCCATGAAGAGATGGATGAAATGCAGAAGCATTCAACCACACACTTCTTGCAAATGGATCATATTCATTCACATATGTTTCTACATTGCTTTAGAAATGTCTGTTGCAATGAAACTTGCTAAAGAAACCATCACTGTCATCTGTTCCCTGATCATTCTCATCTCTGACAGTCAAAAGTATAAACATTCAGCACCTTGCACAGGATTTCACTACACAGCTTCTAGTACACTACAATGTCTAACACAGCTCTGCCTTAGCTATGGAAATACACACTGAAGAGCTGTCTGTATCAGAGGACAGCCTGTAGCTGTAGGGGAAGGATTAAAATGCCTTGTATACTTCTCTGTATTGAAGATCTTGATCCAATTCACAAGTTTAACTACTAGAATTAGCTAACTTGGGTAAACTAATCTAGACAAGATACGAAATATTTTCCAGTAACACTGGAAAGATTACAAATATGAGAGAAGAAACTACAACACATCAGGGGAAAAAAGAAAATCAGAATATCTGTTAACAGTTTAGCAATAGAAGATGCTGGTAGTAAAAGTTAGAATTGGTAGGGGATGATGACAGTGTGAGAAATGCTGAACTTTAACTGCATACCATTAAGGCTACTTGAGGTATTTTATAAAGCCTTATATGCTAGACCAAAGTTTGTGTCCAGCACAAATAATAATTACCTCAAAGCATATGTTGCAAAGCGATTTATTTTCATAGAGATGCTCTGAACACTCTGGCATTCAGAAACAAAAAACACTGCGTATCACTGCTTTAGTGGGTATTAAATCCAGACTAGCCTCCCCATCATTGTCATTAAAAAAAAAGTGTATGTAACAGTTGGCTAATAAGTACATACTATGCCTTTTGTTCACCCTCTTGAAAACAAAGTACAACATAATTTTATTATTACATAAAACTACTACAGTCAAGAAACTCAAAAGCACAGGTAATAACAGGTGAGAAACTAAATCACCTAACAGCTTTCAAGCTAGTATTTTAGCTGTATCACAGGACTTCAGCAATTAACTGAAGTTAATACAGATCAACAAAATTAGTAGTACAAACTAATCTATATTAGATTCTGACATCATCTGCAAAAAAGAAAACTATCCATTTAGCTGCAGAAATACTTGAAAGCACAGTAACTGAACTGGCAGAAATTGAAGTTAGTCTGACCCTCAGCTGCACCATAAGGTCTCTTGAGCAACTGGATCCCAACATCACAGAAAAAAACAAAATATGTAAAGTAATTCAATATAACTATTAAAATATCTTCTGAAATACTGCATGAAGGTATGAGTAAAATGTGTTTGGATAGTTTACTTGTGATGATATGCTGTATTATAAAATTGAAGAATTCTTTTTTATTTGTAGTAAATGTTACAGAAGACTCCTTTTTGCCTTTGCTGGTAACTATTAGCATTTGCTAATATAAAATGAAATATTGAAATATAATAATAATATTATATTGAAAATATAATCTGACACTAACAGAAATACTTTACTGCACTGATTCCATGAGATCCTTTCAGGTGATTTAAACATTCTAAACCAACTACTCAGAATAGTCGGCCCCTGCACTGCACACAAGAAAATGGGAGCACAGGAAGTTTAGCTGATTTAGAGTCATGATGATATTGGTAGAGACACAAATTATTCCATAAACCATCTGGTATTTTCCACTAAGATAACAATATCTGATTGGTTTAAAAACTACAAAGCATTACGTTTGTTATTTTAACCAAAAAAGATGGTTTATATTAGGAAATTAAGCCGGTGTACCAACAAATACAGTAGCTGTTATCCAGTTTGTAATTCTACATAATCAACTGAATTATTTCATTATTTTCTTCTGCATCTTCTCACAAGAAAATCTTAAATACTGTAGCCTTGATTTTAAAAGCTAGAAAAAGAAAATTCCACAACTTAACACCTGGTTCTAATGTAAGACCTGACCAACAAGTCACCAACAGTATCATTGCATATTCTGACTCCTATAAACTCTACCTCACCTTTGCTTTATCTACCTTGTACCTCAAATAAATTTTTATGCTAATGCTGAAATAGTCCACTCTACTGCTTGTGAGCACAGCATCAGCTACAAAGCAAGATTTTATTTCCATGTGAGACAAGATCTCATATTTTCCTTTAAGACTCTTAATAGAAGAGTCTATGTATCACTGTCCCTTGTTTCTGTGCTCTCACTGTCTTCCATTTTTTTTTTAAACAGCAGAAGATACTGCACCTTAATAAAGCCACAGTTTTATCCTCTTAAGACCCACCTTTCTGAAACATCTGTAAACCCTATTTCATATAATCATAGAATGGTTTGGATTGAAAGGGACCTTTAAAGGTCACCTAGTTCCAATCCCCTTGCCATGGGCAGGGCTGCCTCTCATGAGGCCAGGTTGCTCAAAGCCCCATCCCCTTGAACCCTTGAACACTTCCAGGGAGGGGGCATCCACAATTTCCCTGGGCAACATGTTCCAGTGCCTCACCATCCCCATAGTGAAGAACTTCATCCTTATACCTAATTTAAATTTACCCTCTTTCAGTTTAAAGCCATCACCCTTTGTCCTAACACTACATGCCCTTGTAAAAAGTAAGCCCCCTTTCCTGTAAGCCCCCTTTAAGCCCTGAAAGGCTGCAACAAGGTCTCCCCAGAGCCTTCCCTTCTCCAGACTGAACAACCACAACTCTCTCAGCCTGTCCTCACAGGATAAGTGTTCCATGCCTCTGATCATTTCTGCGGCCCTTCCCTGGACCCGCTCCAACAGGTCCATGTCTTTCCTGTGCTGAGGGCTCCAGAGCTGGATGCAGGACTCCAGGTGGGGTCTCATCAGAGCAGAGTAGAGGGACAGAATCGCCTCCCTTGACCTTCTGGCCACACTTCTTTTGAGGCATCCCAGGATACAGTTGGCCTTCTTGGCTGCAAGCGCACGCTGCCAGGTCACTTTGAGCTTCTCATCAACCAACAATTCCAAGCCCTCCTCCTCAGGGCTGCTCTCAATCCATTCTTCACATAGCCTGTTTTCATGCTTGGGATTGCCCCAACCCTGCACTTGCCCTTGTTGTAACTTCATGTGGTCTGCATGGGCCCACCTCTCAAGCCTATCAAGGTCCCTCTGGATGGCATCCCTCCAGCGTGTTGACCGCACCACACAGCTTGATGTCTTTGGCAAACTTGCTGAGGGTGCACTCAATCCCATATCCATGTCCTGGACAAAGTTGTTAAACTGGTCTCCACTTGGACATCGAGACATTGAGCACAACTCTTTGAGAGTGACCATCCAGCCAATTCCTTATGCACCAAGTGGTCCATCCATCATATCCATGTCCCTCCAATTTAGAGATGAGGATGTCATGCAGGACAGTGTCAAATGCTTTGCACAAGTCCAGGTAGATGATGTCAGTTGCTCTTCCCTTATCTATCAATGCTGTAATCCATTGCAGAAGGCCACCAAATTTGTCAGGCATGATTTGCCCTTGGTGACCACCAACACAGCTTCACTAATCACCTCCTTATCTTCCACATGTCTTACCATAGTTTCCAGGAGGATCTGCTCCATAATCTGGCCAGGCATAGAGGTGAAACTGACTGGCCTGTAGCTCCCTGGGTCTTTTTACCCTTTTTAAAAATGGGGGTTATGTTTCCCCTTTTCCAGTCAGTGGGAACTTCACCAGACTGCAACTACTTCTCAAATATGATGGATAGTGGCTTAGCAACTTCATCTGCCTCAGTTCCCTCAGGACCTGTGTATGCATCTCGTCAGGTCCCATGGGCTTATGCAACTTCAGGTTCCTTAGATGGTCTGGAACCTGATCTTCTCCTACTGTGTGCAGTTCTTCATTCTGCCAGTCCCTGCCTTTGTCAAGAGGCCAAAGTCTGCTATCCTGAAGCCCAGGGTAGTGAGCTTGCTGTGCACGCTCCTTGCTGCCCTAAGGATCCTGAACTCTACCATTTCATGGTCACTGTAGTTTCATATTCTGCAGCAGACCATCCTTGTTTGTGAAAACCAGGTCCAGCATAGCATCTCTCCTTGTTGGCTCCTCTGTCACTTGAAGGAAGTTATCACCAATGCATTCCAAGAACCTCCTGGATTGCTTATGCCCTACTGTGTTGCCCCTCCAACAGATAGTGGGGTAGCTGAAGTCCCCCATGAGGACCAGGGCTTGTGAATGTGAGGCTGCTCCTATCTGTCTACACAGGACCTCATCCGCTTTGTTTTCCTAGTTGGGTGGCCTATAGCAGACCCCCACTATAATGTCACCTTTATCAAGCTAAGTATGCTTATGTCACCTAACTCCTCAACTGTTTCGTTGATTCACATGTCTTTAAATTCCCTTATTCTTTGTGACCAGATTACTAAAGTACTGAGATGCTGGATCAGCCCTAGCCAATATATCTAAACGTTGTTTTAACACAAAGAACTGCAGTTCATTCTTCAGGGGGAAAAAATGAATGAAAATTACTAAAGAAAGCTTCTATCATCCAAAAAAAACTTGGTGCTATTACATATTTTCACAAGATAAATATAAATTAAATGTATATACAATCTCCAAGTTTGTATAAGCACAGAAATTGGCAATACAAAACTTTCTTTGCAATAGTTTAGCCACAGTTAGAAGAAAAACCCCTACTTACTGAAACAGCTATCATGGTGCTGTCAGGCCGCCATGCTGCTTGTTTATAAGGTCCAAACTGAGAAGCTGCTTTTGATAGTTCCTTGTAGCTTACAATTAATACACTGGGCTGGAGGGAAAAAAAAAAAAAATTACATCTTGTATCTAGAAGGAATGGGATGTTTGTTATATTGTGATATAACTGTAAACAACTGTGTTTCTTTAACAGCAACAACACATCCACCTTGAAAAGCAAGGTTGAAAAATTAGTGCATATTTGACAATGCATTACACAATGGTGCTTTTAATGCAGAACTCCTGCCACGCTGTCATTCCTAATCTCACT
Organism: Phaethon lepturus; assembly: GCF_000687285.1. Classification (NCBI taxonomy): domain Eukaryota; kingdom Metazoa; phylum Chordata; class Aves; order Phaethontiformes; family Phaethontidae; genus Phaethon; species Phaethon lepturus. The sequence goes on along the minus strand of NW_010541359.1, from coordinate 9,720 downwards.
CTTTAAAACTCATGACATTTAAATAGAATACTTCATGTGCCCAGAAAAGAATCATTACAGAATACAGAAGAAGTTTCAATTTAGACAAAGAGTGACTGATGCTTAAGTTGAACAAAGGCATCTGAAACAGGCTCCTATAATGAACAGAACTGTCAAATTAACTAGGATTAAATATTCTGCACAGAGTATTTTGTACAATCCATTTGCTTTGTTTCTACTAAATGGATGGGCCATTGTATTAAATATAGAATGATAATCAGGAAGTCTGGTTTATATCTCTTCAAGAAAAGGTTGCCAGAAATTGTGCAGAAAATCTACCTCTACAGTTTGCTGAAATGATTTTGCATATGATAAGATGCAACCATTAGCACCTTTCCTCCTGGGAACGGAGAAGAGCTTTGGGGTCATGAAGCCCAGACAAAGCTATCATAGGCAGTAAGTCTTCCTTCCCCTTCATGAAAGCAGTCGGGAGCTGTGACACAAAAACTTAACAGAAAGTTACCTTTCCTTGCTCCAGTGTTTAGAAACATTTCTTCCTCCTTAAATATACTTAAGAACTGTTTGTACTTTCTTGCTCTTGAACCAGTAATAGCTTTCAGCTTAGACAGGTATTCCCCCTTCTGCTGCCCTCCACCACTGGGACAAATATGTGCATATATGTTGGTTAGATGACAACTGTACTTCCTCAGCATTCAGTTAAACTAACTTCAGTTAAACCACACTTTTATTTTTGTAAACAAAGGCTTCCCCACAACGTCATAACAGATGCTCTCCCTAGAGATTTGGAGACTGATCTTAAGGCATTTCTGTGCTTCACGCATTTTAGCAGCAGGCAAAAAAACGTATTAGAAGCTCATTAATGCACAATTTTCTTTCTATATTGCTACTCTTACAGAACATGACAGTATTTATACTGGAATTTGTGATATTTATGCACCAGAAAGCTGCCATTACACTTTAGAACCTGTATAAAATTTATACAAACTGATTTCTAGACTGATCTCATTTTGTGTCTTACAGATGAGGACTAAAGGAATTAACATTAAGAGTGCAAGCAATCATTTTTATCTTTGTGCAGTTTAAGTAGCTTCTTTTCTTATGAAAAAGCAAACCCACCTCTAATTCAATAGGTCACAAAGGCTACTTAGCTAATGGTTAAACCATAAATATTTCACTGCTACAATGTACTTCCACGTACTCCACAAACTCAAAATCATTATTTCCTATGTCAGGAAAACCTTAACATACAAACTTTATCCCCCTGTTAACAAGCTTCCCACAGAAGTGTGAACTGCTACAAGGTTAACAAAGCAAGAAGGGCTGCTTGCTACCCTGCTCTGCTCATACAAGAGAAATGGTCATTTTACAGCTGAAGTCATTTATTACCTCTGACATGCCCAAAGATGTATAACAGCACAGGAGTATGTTCTATAAACAGGAATATATCAGCCTAATTTTAATTACTTGCCCCAAGCACAGTAAGCCATTAAACACACATTTTAATAACAATAAGGGCCTAGGTTAGTACAATACTTTTCTCTGGTTAGGTTCAACTCATAGCCTGTACACAAACAGTAGGGATTCAGATTCTAAATGTAGTGACACAGAATTTTGCCTAAATCTTTACATTTGTTTCTGTTAGAAAAAACAACTCCCCACTGTTAGCGTCACAAAAACAACATTTTTTCCCTCTCCATACTTCTGCATGCAGCTACTAAAATTATAGAGAAATCTAGTTAAGCATAACTAACGAAAGATGCACATTGTCTCAAATAAGCCAAGATATTGATCCTCCCTCTTTATAATGCTTAAAATCTGCTTCTTGTAAATATTAATGGTAGAGCCACAGCTTTTGGAGAAACTGGTGATTATGGAAACATAGCAAGTGACCCAATAAAGAGAGTTAAGTTTAAAAAAAACTTAATATGTTTACAGAACAAAAGTAAACATCTTCAGTTCTTAAGGAAGAAGGAACTGAGTAAGTAATTCTTTAATCAAACTGCAACTTAAAGCTAGTAAAAGCTTCCCAAAATAGATAAAAAGCATATCTGACATTTCACAACCTGCTGCAGAGAAAATCTAACATTTTGATATAGTACATTTTGCCTCTCTGGAGGAATGTAAGGTAAGGCAGAACAGAAGCTGCCACTTACAAACAGAATAGCGATGTACACAGGATAACAAAAATGGTGAAAAGGAAAAAAAAAAAAAAAAGGGTTGAAAGATGACCTTAAAAAAAAAGTATCATTACCACAGAGTAAACAAATTCTCCAGTGCTCTAGTTAATGCTACGAAAAGAGAGCAACAGAACCTCTTGTTCCCACAGTCAAATATACTTTATCTCCTTCCCTTCTTATACACCATTCAGCTACCTTGGCTACCTTTTAACAAGAGCACCTTCCACACAAGCTCTTACTCTGAAATCTTCACACTTCTCAACAATGCCTTTTTTGCATGAAACATGCCTTTTTTACAGATGTGAGATTATGACAATGTTCGCAAGAGACAGCTGAAAGCAAACGTGTTTTGAATGACCAATACTGAAACTGAGGAATTGCACTATTTATAAAACAGTAGGGTAGCAAGCTAGCTTCATGAGCAAAGATACCTAACTCAAACTACTTTAAAACTCACTTTTGTTTCATTATCAGTTGTTGTTGTACAATAAGAATTCCTTTGGACTTTTCACTAAGACAGATGAGCTTTGCATCAATATCAGGACAAAATACCTAAGCAAACAATTTAAGAAAACACCATAAAACAACATGCAAAACCAAAACCATGGTGAAAACAGTTTAAAATTGTTACTATTTTACTTAATTCTACTTAACCAAATACACCATCTTTCTCTTTTCCTATTCTTAGGCAATCACTATGAGCAGCATAAGTAGTCTCAGACCTCTGAGCCATATAAAGTAGTTTTTACAAAGAAATCTATCAAGATATGCAAACCCTGCAGCAAATACTCTCAGCAAGCTTCAACATAGGATATTACCACTTCACTCCTCTAAACACAAACAGTCCAGCACATTGGATGTAAATACAAATCAATTAGACATTTCATCCTTAAGATGTCCTGTTTAAAGACTGCCTGTTCAAAGCACACAAGTAGTACAGCCCTAAAGAGCAGCCCTCACCGGAGCAAGTGTCTGTCCTAATTGAGATGTTTAAAGGGCTTCGAAGAAAATGATACATTAACTAACTGGAGAGAGGTACAATCATTGTTTGACAGAATACAAAATAATGAAAAAAAAGAGTTTTCCTTAATTTGGATTCTGTGGTTTGACTATCGCAAATAGTCAACATAGTGACAGACAAACTATCCATATAGTGCATTTAACACATTAAGTAGGTCAGCAAATATAATGGAAAACTACTGGACTAAGTTTAAGAAGTAAACACATAACAGCATGTATGTGTTCAGATACTGAAACTTCTTAGTGCTCCTTTATTTTTAGTTGCTCTCTTACTATTAATTCACTTGAACCCAGAAAGAAAGAGAGCAAAACAGGAACACTGCCATGTATAGTCACCCAAAAGATTAGTAAAACTATGAAGTATAACTCTTGCTCAGGCCTGTGGATGTTCCTGTAAGACACCAGCAGCCCCGTAATTTTTATGTAAAACAAAGAAGTAGTTATTAAAGCTGTACTAAATATGAACAGCAAAATCATATCCTTACCTACATTCTAAGAATGTTGCATCAAGCAGTTGATACAGTCATACTCAAATTTTTATGTAATGTAAAAAGTCATTTTTTTAAAATAATGATAAAGTTGCACTGAATCCAAATATTTCTGCCCAAATAATACCCAAGAACATTGAGAAGTTCTAAACTTTTTGCGTGGCCTATCCATAGCCAACATGTTCAGCTCTGAACTCCACTTTTTATTTTGGTTTTTTTTATTGTCACCATAAATCCAAAGTAACTTGAATTTTAAACCCAAGTAAATTTCACAATCCTTAATATTTCCTTCTTTCTTTTAAAGGATTCTTTAAAATAGTGCCACCGATTCACTATTACTAATTTACTTTCCAAATAATTTTTTACATTTAATTATAGCTTTCAGACCCTTAATATCTGGAAGACTAGCAGTCTTTTCACAACTGTTAGATCTAGGAAGAATATTCTTGTATTTGCTGAGAGCTTGCAACAGTATTAGTAACTGACAACAAGGTATAATGTATGGGTTTGGGTTTTTTAATGGAATGTCAATATAAGAACCTGATGGTAGATGGCACAGCCGTAGATAAATGTCGAAATCCTAATATTCTCATCTCTAACAACTCAGTATTCTAGACATCAAAAATTAATCTCATTTAGAATCAACAGGCAATTTCTGTTTCGTTTTATAAAACAAATGCTTCAATGCTTTATTAGGCTGTAGGCATAAATCAAAAAACATGCTGTTCTGATGAGCTTAGGATCTAAGTGACAAAGACAAGGCTGGAAAAAACCAAAATAAAATCCTGGTGACACTGTGCACTTTGTCATTGAATGGTCTGTGCTCCACTTTAAAGGCTGAAGCTTTGTAAGCTTATAAAGTAATAAACCAGAAAGGTTAGATGAAGAAAAGCATGCATGCATGAGGAAAATTCACTAGTGAGTGAAAAAAAAAAAGATAGACCACAAAAAGACATTTTGGCAGTAACAGAGATACAAGGTAGTGATAAAACAATTTCTACAGGATTAATTATAAAAGCGTAACTCCTTTAATTCAGTTTTAAAAGCAGCTGGAAAGCTCAGAAACAGCAGACTATCCATCAACAAACACAGCAGACAGTTCCCAATACTGTGCTTCACGTAAGCTACTGTGAGAGAGTTCAAAAAACCAAAGTGCATCAGAACTGTCAATCACTACCTCTGCCAAGTGAAAGTTTTCAATTAGCATACTTGCTCAGAAATGTTGCCAATAAGAAGAGACATATTCTATAGACCTTTGCTGGTCCTCAGCCCCATGAATTGCCAAGTGCTTAAATTTGGATTAAATGGAATTGTATGTGATGGAGAATAGACCCTCTAACCTCATCTCTGATCTCATACTGGCAAATCACTCTCATGTGCAACTAATTGTACATCAAAACTCATAACTGAGGATGCTTCTCCCGTCATGCCAGTAATTCTGAGGTGTCTTTCAGGGGTCATCTATTTTATATTAATACAGGAGACACTGAAAAATTGGTACAGTCTACTGCATATTCACATGATGATTTTACATTTCACATGAAAAATCCAGGTATTCCTTATTTAATTATGTAACCACAAATACATCTTTATAATAGAAGCAACATCACAACTATTACTGCTATCAACATACAAAAAGAAATGGCCTTCTCAGACAAATGTCTGATGGGTATCAGTTAAGAGAGTAGCATCTCAGGGGTTAAATTACTAAGCAAAAAACACAGCATAAGAGGCAAGACATCTTAGTTTACATTGATGCTATCTGTGTCATATTGTTCGCACTAGACAACCATTTACACCATTATCAAGATGTCTACTGTCAATTTTGCAATCAAATTTCACATAAAAATGCTACAGAAATTGTATCTAATCCTACCTAGGAAATGGCCATGTACAGTAATTCAGTAAGTTATTCTGCCTACAGTTCTAAGATGAAAGCAAAATCCTGAAAGCATGGTGAAAACATAATTATTTTTTTTATTAAAGGTGGCCATTAAAAGAAAATTACAAAAACAACCACATACAGACATAGCATACAGTCATAGCATACGGACATCACTTCTCTAAACAGAAGCACAGTCCCCTGTTTTGTCCTCTTTGTTTAAATAACATGTATGCTTAGATTTAAAGCACATACCAAGCTCAATTCTAATACTGCAACAGCTAGAGACAAAAAAGCACATAAGAGTGAGTTATGAGAGCTCTCGGAACATAGACTTATTCAGCATTTAAAATGAATAGAGATTATGTGACAATCTAGGATTCTGACATGCATGCTTTCCCATAAGCTTATAGTTCATTTAGGTGATCTGATTCAACATCAGATCATCATTAGAAAAAACAGTAAAGTTTAAAAACAAGGGCAGATGTAAATCATAAACCCATAATCACGCAGGTAATTAAGTAATGCTCCTCAAAATGAGTAGTTGAGGCAAGCTACTCTTGGCTTCAGAGATCTTACAAAACTGGTTTTGACTGGCACAGTCATAGCAGATACTCCAACAACCTCCAGGAGTTTTCATTAAATATTCAAGGACAGTACTTATTCCTGTCATTGCCACATCTGCTAAGATTAAAGAAAGGAAATACTGAACTATATTTATACATATAACTACGTCATCAGTCTATTCCTGTTGCACACAATTCACTCTTCAACACTTACAGGGGGAACTCCACTCATCTATCTCCTTCCTCAGTTGCATACACCTGCCCTTAACATCTAGAGCCCTATGGGTGAATATCTAGAATTCTCTGTACTGCCCCAAGCTCTTACTTCATGAGGTAATCAAACCAATTTAAAATTAAAAGCCACTACTGTTAAAGGAGTAACACCTTCAGCAAACCAATTACAATGCTCCTTTGATACCTTCATGAGTGGAAATAAACAGGTTTCTATTTGTTCAGCAAACTGAACAACTCTGTAAAAGCCATCACTAGTCCAATGTAAGAGCCACTAAAATACAGGTGCAAGCAGGGAAGATCAAAACACTTAGGATTGCAAAGCTGCCTGGTGAAACCTCACCTTTAGTTTCCCACTCAATCTATTAAACATCAGTTGCCCCATTTTAGCATTTCAGAGAGTTTCTTCTGTAAATTAAAGTTTCTCATTTCACACCTTCAAGCACTTAACACTACCAGGATGAAAAGAATGACAAGCTTTCCAATGCAGTCAATGAAAACAGTTTCATTGGCTCTTACTGTCAAGGAGTCTTCTGAGGTACCAAGACCATAAATTTCTTCTGATTTAAGAAAAACACTTTTATCAGTGGTCTCCAAAGTAGGATGCATTTAATACAATCCATTGGTGTGCAGAAAGAAAATATTTTTGTACCATTAATAAATGAAGTGGAAAATTTTAAATGTATTTATTTCAGCTTTACCTCATTCTTTTTCAAATTCTGTGTTGTGTATACTTAGTAACATGCATACTAGTAAAGTAGCACATGCATACAATTCATAAGTAAATAAATGAAATAAATGTATACATATTGAGGATGTGTGCTCAAAAATCTTTCACCAATACTGGTGCATGATCAAAACATTCAGGACGGATCAGTGGCCTTTCTATCCACAATACAATTCCTCCCTACAAAATAACATCTAAAATAGTCACGGACTTTTTGGCTCAAAAATGGTAACACAATTGCATCTGTTTTTACCCACAACACTTATTCCAGTTTCTAATCTTAACACCCATATTGTTTCCAAACCAGAAAACAAACCACACTTTGGGATAAACCTCTCTTAGTTCCATTAGTTCTTAGCACACTGTAGGTGAAAAGGAGCTTTGAACATTACCACCTCACTGGAAAAACACACATACCAAATGTAAATTCACATGCCTGGAGGTATTTTAAAGGTGCCTCTGTTGTTGAAGAATACAAAACAGAACTTCACCAGCTTCATCACCTCATTCTTACATGAAATCTTTCACATATAGTTGAGATAGTAATAAGCCTTAACAAGAATATCAGCCTGAAGGCTTTTCTACTTCCAGAAACTGCATTAGTTCAACCTGACCAGAACTTAGCCTTGTTCCAAAGAAGATACTTCTGACAAACCAAAAGTTTTCTAGAATGCAATCATTTGTTTGTTTTATAAAAGTCCAACATATGATTTTAAGCTTCACCTTCAAAACCAACCAAACAAAAACCAACCAAAGAAAAAAACCCCACCCCCAACCTCAGCCATATACGTAAAAATAATGTGAGAGATTCTCTTAAAAAGGCCTTTAACAGAAACCTTTGTCTTACAAGATTTTGCTAACAGCCAGGTGTCCACAGAGGTGGTGAGATTGTAACATACTTCTTAGTCTAAGATCAGTCAATGATCAAGCCCGGCAATGTCAGCACCTTCCTCAAAAGCACCCATTATATACTGAATTAAAGTGTATTTAAAAAAATCTAATATCCTGTAAGTTTGCTCAACTTTTCTGCATCGAGTGAATTCCTTTAGTGCTCTGCAGCCAGTTATACAACAATTAACATTTCAAAACAAGTCCAAGCATGTAAGTTAATGAACATCATCTTCAGGAAGAGACCATAAAGTAAACTACATTCTAGACAACAGGGCACATCTTGAGAAGCATTCTACAGGCCTGTTCTTTTTTATGTATTTTCCTGGAAGACAAGATGAGTTGTTGGACGGACTATAACTGTAGGTTTAAGAACTGGCAAGAGCTAGAAGAGTGCACACTTTATCTACACTATGTGCCACAAACCGAAGAAAACAGAGACCACATGATTATGCTCACATAGCATAGTTACTGGGCTTTTATGTCCTAATTGGATATTTGTTTAAGTTAAAAAAAAGCATCAGCACCCCACCCAGAAACTCACGAACAGCCATGCAGAGCGCAACACAATGTAAAGCGATAAAATCTCAGCATAACATAAAACAAGATTTTAAGGCTATGACTGTCATTTGATACCTTTCAGTATCAGCTTTCTAAAATTGGATTGTTAGTTTTCTCCTGTAAGCTGAGACGAACTCTATAAATTACCTGGAGTTGGAGATATTTATAGACAGATTTAGGGTCTAATCTAGGCAGTATTTAAAAGGACCCAGCGTCATCAAATCAAACTGACAAACAGCATTTTTGTTACCACACTAATTCAAAGTGAATTAAGACCAAGGCACTTCATGTCAGTTATTCACAGTCTCAAACTAGATGTTGCTAAAGCAGCAACTTCCATGCAAAAGCCATGACAATTCTGCTGTTTAGGGCCGCAAAACTTTTAAACTTTTCATAAAAAGAAAAGCTTGTGAACTTCTGTGTTGTACTATAAGGAACGTTATGGCCTGTTCTGTGTTTTGGAAAAAAACGTGTTTCATATCTCTTACATTCATATGTTCTTTTATACAAAAACAGGACATAAGAAGGCAGAAGACATGAAGCATATTTGCAAAAAAAAACATTGCTACAAACAGTCTTTATATTAAGCTTATGCACTATTTAAAGACAAAGTAAAAAAGAAAATAATTTCTTAGAAGTCTCATTTTCAGGAATAACAGGTGTTAACTCCAAGTAGATTTATCTTACATATTTTCTTAACACTACATTGCTATCAGTAAACATCGTCGCTTAACTGCTCTAATTCACAAATAATGATGTGTTCTGTAAGCTAGAGGTTACAATCCTTGCAATCCTTACAATCCTTGAAGTTCCAAACTTTACAGCCCTTTCTGGAACAGGAAGGAAAAAGCACCATTTTACAGATGAGAGGGCTTTTCAGCTGGGGGGAGCGGGGCCCGAGGGCCAACAGGAGGATGGATACTCACTCTGCAGAACCAGATGCTTAGCTGAGATGGGGATAGCACTGCGAAGAAAGCTCTCTGGGGATCCGTCTGGATGTGAAGAGGTTGCTCCAGGGACTCCAGAGGACACAGCAGTCTCTTAGGCCAGCCGCTGAGAAAATACATGGCTGTAGACTTCCCTCTTCCCGAGAAGGGGGCTCTCAGCTTACTCTAGCCTAGACGAGGGGCGGCGGGGACATTAGCCGAAGGAGAGAGGCAGGAGGGCTCGCTGCCGGCTC
>NW_010541358.1:11045-22229 GCF_000687285.1 Phaethon lepturus | reverse complement strand
GCAGTCCATCCCCTCGAGAGCTGTGGGAAGAATGATTGCCAGCGAAGACTGAGGCAAAGGCGGCATTGAGTACCTCACCCTTCTCCTCATCAGTTGTTACCAATCTGCCAGTCTTGCTCATCAAGGGGGCTATGCTTTCTTTGACCTTCCTTTTCTGGCTGACATACCTATAGAAGACCTTATTATTCTTTGCATCCCTTGCCAAGTTCAGCTCCAGCCATGCCTCAGCCTTCCTGACCCCATCCCTACACAACCAGGCAGCATCCCTGTACTCATCCCAGGATACCTGTCCCTGCTTTCACTGCCTGTGCATTTTCTTCTTGCCAAAGAAGGCAGGACAGCAGGTCCAGGTCTTTGACCAGCAGGTCTTGACTCAGCCATGAGTCTCTTGCCTTCCTTTCCTGATTTCTTATACCTGGGGATCGAGAGCTCTTGTGTTTTATGGAAAGCGTCCTTAAAGACCTGCCAGCTCTGTTCTGCTCCCTTGTCCCTGAGGGCAGTTTCCCAAAGGGTCCTGTTGACCAACTCCCTGAAGAGCTGGAAGTTTGCTTTCCTAAAATTCAGGGTCCTAACTTTACTGCCTGCCCCATATCCCTCAGCACTGTGAAGTCCACCACTGCATGATCACTGCAGCCCAGGCTGCCTCCAATCTTGACATCACCAATTAGCTCACTTGCACTGGTGACAAGAGGTCCAGTATCGCATACCCTGTGGCAGGACTGTCTGTTACCTGGCAAAGGAAGTTCTCCTCCATGCACTCCAGGAGTCTTCTGGTTTGCCTACAGCTCACCGTGCTACTTTTCCAGCAGATGTTGGGGTGGCTGAAGTCCCCAGCAGGATGAGAGTCTGCAAGCGTGATGACTCCTGTAGCTGCAGTGAAAAGGCTTCATCAATAGACTCCCCTTGATCGGGTGGCCTGTAGTAGACACCAACCACAAGGTTCCCTTTGTTGCCTTGGACCCTGATTCTTACCCATAAGCTTCTGACCTGCTCATGACTATTCCTCAGAGACAGCTCTTCACACTCCATCCATTTCTTGACATAGAGGGCAACGCCTCCACCGTTCCTTCCTCACTTGTTCCTTCTGAACAGGTTGTAACCGTCAATAGCCGTATTCCAGCCATGATATTCGTCCCACCAAGTTTCAGTAATGGCAATCAGGTCGTAGCTTCCTAACAGCACGGTGGCTTCCAGCTCCTCATGTTTGCTGCCCACGCTGTGTGCATTGGTGTAAAGGCACTTCAGCTGGGCTGTCAGCCAGGTCACCCTCTTAGAGGGACACCCCTTAGTTCCTTTGAGGTCTTTCGCTGGTGTTTCCATAGGCTCCTATTACCTCAGGAGGCCCTGGCTCACCTCCGTAAGACTTCAAGTCTGCTGCACTGTAGCCAGCACGGCTCTGAGCAACAGGCTGAGGGCCCTCGCTAGCACCCCGTCCCTCTAACCTTGGCGTGGGAGTGGCAATGGTGCATGCTATCTCTCTTCTCCACAAGCAGATCAGCCTGGGACAAAAAAATGCCATTTGTGACCTGGATGCTAATTCTGCCGCAAATTCCTCATGGAACGCTAATGCATTATTTGCATATATTCAAACGCTGGGGGGATTTGTGTGCCTATGGCTCCTGTCTGCCTCCGGCTCAGCCTGTCTATGCTACTCATGCATAAGCAGATATTCCAAAACACAGTTTTGCAGTATCTGTTGAGACTGTAAATGCAGGCACCTTTCTAATTAATAGCTTATTAAAGATTATGCGCATGTCATTCTTAATCAGCTTAAGAAATGTGCCTTCAATTTTGCCTCCCTGGACAGCTACTCCATAGTAACACAGGACTGCCCAGACACATGCCATTACAGCCACGGCTGTATTAGCTGCTTCTACACAAATCCTGTTCCTGTTGAAAATTTTTGCTACTTCTGATGGAATATTTCAACCATCTGCATTTACTGATACAGTGCTAGCCAGCGTAGAGGGTTCCTCCTTTTCCAAAACCAGCCTACATGGATTTTCTTATCACAGAAGAGCAAACTCCAGATCAATGCACAGGTGCTTATTTTTTACATTTTTTCTTACTTTATTTATTTCTCAAATAAACTAATTCATTTACTGCACACCAAGAATTAGACCAAGGCTCTTCAATTGACACCCAAAAGACAGAGACAACACGTGGCTGCACGGGGCTGCAGTGCGATGTGGTGGGTTGCCTGCAGTTGATACAGCTGGCGGGAGCACCAGCAACTGCTCCTGTCGTGAACTTACTTGGGCCATCTTGAGTAGCCAGCTGAAGGGAAAAAATTAGACCAAATTAATCCACTACTGATGTTAATTCCCCACTGGAAGCTGGAAATTACATCATTCTTATAAGAGGAATTCTAAGGGTTACTTCTAGCTTTTTAAGTCTCCAGTTTCTGATGAGAAACTAACCAAAAATATCTTCAGGGCTGCCATGGGATTGAATCTAAAGAAAACATGATTTTTATCTCCAAGAAAAGTCCTCAGAGAGGCTCCCATGAGGTGACTGTATTTGTGAACAGTGCCGTAAGGCAGCAACAAGAGTTTTAGAAGTCAGACTCAGAAACTTCTGACAGTTCCAGACAGAGGAAAGAGAAATGTTGGTCTTTTAACACTTTGTAAAGCACTACAATTTTATGGTACTTTGAATTTGTTTTGAATCTTTAATGTCAAAACTAGCTGCTTCACACATTGCACATTAGGTGTTTTATCACCATTTTCAGTAAAATAAACTTTAATGAGACTGTCTTTTCTTTAAAAGGTACTTGGCATTTTCAAAGCTCCAAAAGGGTTTTGACATGCAACTCTTCTGCTCCTCTTCTGGAAAGGTCTGTAAGGCTTCTGCTGCTCACCTGTTTAATCCTACAAAGTGTAACAAATCAGGGGGATGGAAAGAGAATGAATATTTATTTAGTTACTCTTAAATGGTCTTAGCATCCTCCGTTGCTTTAGGTTGGGGGGGCAGGCTGTCAAGTTTGAGTTACAAAACCAGCTTTGAGATTTCTAATTCCTTAGAGAGCAAAAAGTTTAATTTTTACAGCATTTTAATCCCTACATCTTCAAAAATGCTAAGTTTACAGACTACTCTTACCTTAAAGTCTTATTAGAATAATCCATGCACAAAACAAATGCTGTTGTTCTCCCATGTGATTTTCTCTGCATACCTATATTTATATCGCATTTCATCCTTCGTCCAGGTCAACAGATAAGCGTACATTTTTGGAGTCACATTATTCTGAAACTTAGCAGTGAAAAGCACAGGGGGGATCACTGATGAAGTAAATACTTGTCAGTCTTCCCTGAGCTTACATCAGCTTAAAGACTAGAAGAGAAGGCAATATTGAACCTTTCAGCTGAATCATGTAAAGTGTTTTTGACTCAAGACAAATCCTGATGCATTTAATTCCTATAAGACTGTATATTAACAACAAATTCTTTGCCAAATTATTCTTCGCCAAATTATTCTTCACTTGTTGTGGGCTTTTTTTCCAAGAATTCGTTAAATTATTCTTAAATGTGAACTGGAACTATTCTGACATAATAACGTTTTCTAAAGTCTTCACTTGGTTACCAAAATCCGCTGTTACTGATCATCAACTTTACTTGACAATCTGAATCTTTATATCATTATTAGCATTTGAAATTTTACCTCCGTTCAACATAAAGAGCTTGCAAAATATAACAATATGTGGTTGTGCAAAGCATGAGTACTTCTACTTCAAATTCCATTTCTATTTTAGAGAAAAAACAGAAAACTTGCAGTTCTAAAGGTAAGATTAAATGCAAAATATACAAAATATTTTTTCATTAAAATCTATCTTAAAATTCCCCCCTCTTAAATATCTTTAAGTCTAGACAAGTTGAGAAATACTGCTTATTCTATGGACCTTCAGGACCCTCAGATGAGGCAAAACCAGCATTTTTTCTTTCAAGTGTCGTCCCTGGGAACAACATGCACAGTAGAAGCCAGTGGAATAGCACTTGCGCACACACAGTGTAAAAGCTTGCATCATTTTTTTTAATTTTTAATATTTTTTTGGCATATGCCCCATCAGGAGAAAGAAGTCATGCCACATGCTGACTCTGACTGTTTCACCGTGTTAGCTATGCTGTTTCATACCACAGCCAATAACCCTGAATCTGAAAAGCTTTTCCAGCCACAGAGAACATGGTCTTACTATAAAAGGCTACAGCTCCTTCTGGGAAACGTAGAGAGGGGTATCAATAAAGTATATGTTTATATTGTTAATTTATAGGGAATTTTATATTGTATTTTTTGTAACATCTGGGTAAAGATGTTAAAAGGAAGGAGAAAGAAAGGAAGGAAGTCTATTGCCACATTAGAGAGAAGTCTCATAGCAATTTTGACTGTATGAACTCTTAAACTGAAGGAGGAGTTTTAATTTCTGAATATTTTTTATTTAGAAACAACAAAAAGCCAAAACCAGCAAGCCACAGCTCTACACCAGCTTTGATATGACCTCTGTTTTTCAAGCTAATTTAGCTTTCTGTAAGACTATGTCTGGAGTTTGCATTGCAGAAAATTTAAATAACCCAAACCCTCAAGGAAACATCTTCTGTGTCTCAAAGAAACATCTGATGTAGAGACTCTATTTTGATTATGAACTGGCAAGCCTAATTAAAGGATTTAGGATGTTATAGTGACAGATTTAGACACTAACACATATCTAAGAAACAGTCTGGCTTCAAAGTACAACACAGAAGCCTCTATTTATAAATACTTAACTGAAGTATTAGTACAAAAATGAGAAAATCACCTTCATTTTAGTCCCTAAGTAATTCCTTTGGAACAAAACTACTCATTGAAACTAGCAGCTTCTTAATTCTCACAGATGTGAGGGGATTAAATATAGACATCTGTTTTAGAAAAGCTTCTGAAAATTTCCAGTTTAGCAATACATGACATGGCGTTTGGGTCCACTGGTTCCTTCCCAGAGCTTGTGGCTACACCTTCAGCTCTGCCCCACTGCTATCCCAGACTTCAAGGTGGACTTTTCCAGCTGTGTAAGAAACCTCCTCGGAGCCAGTCGTCCATGCGGAGGGTCCAGCTTTATTCGTCCCTGCCCACACAAACACTGCTTTTAGCATTGTAGTTTTAGCTGCAGGTGTAAACTCCCTTTCCAACTCTCTCAAAAGACCTATCTTGGATCCCTCCCAGCCCTAGGAGATCTCCAGAGGAGACCTCAGCCAGAGGACAGGTAAATCTCATCAGCTGCTCTTTAAGGGGCTGAAGGTCTTGATTGCTCATGGGAATTACCTTCTCCTTAGACACCTCCCTAGCTGCCTGTCCCTCTGGCTGAGAGACCTGGTCGCCCCACCAGCACACATGTACAGAAGCAAGATCTTCTCTCTTCCCCTGCCTGTGCTGCTCCTCCATTTTCATAGTCACACTTTAATTATAGAAAAAGCACCTGATCTTCTTTTAAGCAACAAAATCTTCACCAAAATGACTGTTGCAGTATTGTATGTCTGTTAGGTCACTAATTACTAAAATGTTATTGGATCAGAAGCCTAAAGTGAATCTCACAGCAATTAAATAAAATTTAGAAGCTGGCATTAAAATGGACATACTCATTGGTAGGCTACTAGTCTTGATTATCCAAGAGCCACCTACTCAAATGGGATTAAGGAGGAGAAGATCAGTGGGAGTTGCCTATCATCACATTAATCATAAAGTCACCCATTACTTTGTATTAACTTAATGTGCTTAAACCTTCAAGAAGTCTTTCTGCCATAGACCATCTAAGCTTGCTCTCAGTGTAGCCATTAACAGTGTAAACATGTTCTCAAAACCAGTTTTGAAATCAAGTAACGAAGGGTACAAACCCATGGTCAGACACGATCCCACTCCAGCAGCTGACAGAGTCACCACGCATCAGCAGAGCCAGCGTAACCTTCCGTGCGCTCCCACCCAGCCCCGACCAGCTGAGCTCACCAGAGCGCGCCGTCACTGTGCGGCACGCTCCCCTTCCCCGCACGGCTCCCTGAGTCTGCCGTGCTGCAAAAGAGGCAACGCAACGCAGCTGCAGTGCAGCCTTGCTACCAAAACCTGAGAAAAATCCAGACATACTCGAAGGTCGCTTTAAAACATAAACGTCTTCTGAGCATATGGATAGCAAAACTGTTATTACTTTGGTTATTAGTAGTTATTTCTCAATTACACTCAGCATCTACAGCAGATTTCAACAATTATGCTGGTTTTACTATTTGATTCCGTCCACATTTCATCGGCATGCTACTACAGCATGCATTATACATGCCGTATATTCCTCCGGCACGTTCTACAGAGGAATGACGCATCCAATCAGCCCTAGAGTCAGCAGTCAGCCTCAAGAAAGTTGTTCTGTCACGCTGCCTAATAAGGTCATTTGATACCATTTGATACATGTTGATTACACTCAACACCACCAGCTTTCATTTGATCAGGCAACTTGGATCATATCTTGCCCTCAGGGAAAGATGGGCAAAATCTTTGTAAGTCGCCACTAAATATAAAGCTACATTATTAAGAAACATAACTCAAACTCCTTCAGCAGAGACAGCCAGACAGATTTTCCAGCTCTGTGGCATTTCTCACTGAGAGACAAGGCAAATCAATCAAATGTGGCTGGACAGGGAAGATTTTCATTAGATGTCTTGCTTATTTTTTGAATCCTTAGTCTGTTCTTCACATGGCAATGAAGATTATAACTACATCAGTTCATTACTTAGGCAACATAAAGGTAATTAAAAATTATTCATACTAGTATTCCTTATTTACAGAATAGATTTCCTCCCAATTTTAGATCATTCTATCTCTTTAGAAAAGGTGAATACAAATAATATAAATCCCGGCTGAAAGACAAAAAACCAAACACTACTTTGAATACAGAACTGCCACAGTAATTTTTTTTGCTCATCTTCAAGAAAACTAGGCATAAATACTAAACATTTTTCAATGGGATATTGTTTTTTTAAAAATGCAAGACATAAAAAGTATATAGGGAAATAAAGTGAACTAATCAGGATTGCCAAAACCATTATTGATGAAGACCAAAAATAAATTAAAATGGGGAATTAGAAGGAAGTGGTAATTTGGAAGTGGAACATTTACAAGCAATTATCAACACAGTAGTAAATGAAGAGCATGTGATCCCAAAGGGCATTTGCTCCAGCTTCTCCGACGCACAAGCACTGCACGTCCATCGCTGCCCCAGCAGGGCTCTCTGCGCTTGCTAAGGAATGCAAACGGGCGGAAACCGGGCCAGGAGCGACTCTCCGCTCGTGGGTGCTGTGCCACTGGCAAAGGGACGTACCTGCTGATATGGTGGGTAACAGGAACGGGGAGAAATACATCAGCAGCATTATCGTACACCTTGTCTGAGAGGCCAAGGCTGACCTATAGGATACTTGAAAATTTGGCAGCAAATATTATATTCTAGATGAGGCTTTAGAGGCCATTCAAGTTCAGACTTTGGAGGGGTTTTTTATTATACTCCGTCCACCAACGGTCTCTCCATTTCCAGGTATGATTTATCTTAGAGGCAGCTGCCTTACTTAAATAACACAATTGTATTTTAATACGAGAATTCAGAACTCACCTATCCAGTGACTCTGTCCTCTTAAACATCAATGGGACTTTTGCCACTTTGTCTTAAAAAGGAACAAGACCGGCCTTTTGGAGACTGATCACATAAAGATGTGCAACGCTCCTTCTCTAGGTCACATTGTTCAGGCAACTTTTACTGTGAGCAAAGAGGCTGTAAGTCAGATATACACAGTGTAAGAGGCAAACGTGTAAGAGGCGAACGTCATTATTTGTTGGCCAATACATACAACAGATAACTAGAATGAATGAGCAATTATGCGAAGGATTAACATGCTCTCCATCCGGATGAGACACCTGATGAGTCTCTGCTGACCGGGGAGTCGTCATTTAGTGGAAAGGATGGGTTGAAATCTGGCAATCCTTCATTTTGCTGAGTTTCCATCTTCTGATTCTCTCTTTTCATAGGGTTTTTACAAACGGTTATGTCAGTCCTTTTCCTCTTGAATGTTGTTGTATTTCAGCTGGGTATGGAAAAGAGATAGGAATCCTCACAGTCTCATCATCTTTAACACTAATTCCTCAGCAGCCCTGCGGAAGACATTTAAGCTTTCCTTGCCTCAGTGCCCACCATAAAAGGGAATTAATAGTGCTTAATTGTTCATCATCTTGGCATGTGGCAAGAATCTGACCATTTCTTAATGTGTTTTTTGAAAATGTAAATTGTCACCTACAGAAAATTTTAAGTATCACACACCTGACTCAGGAAACCACATGCCAGAAAACCTCTGAAAAGAACTTTTGATTAAATAATAATTGTGGGATTAGGTTTGTTATTAAAAAGAAAAAAACAGTCTATTATCTAGCTTTTGTAGCCATCAATGTTCTCCATAAATCACAATGAATGAATCAGTTACATAAAACAATACTGAATTTAGAAGTTATCAGTGTAATTTTAATATTACTTCTTACTATCTTCATTTTCTTGGAAACATCATTTTTTTAAGTATCATTTTGAGAAAACACTGAGAATCAGAAATTTAATATTTTCAAGCAAGCCCCCTTACAGAAAACAGTTACAGTATTTTCTCTCTTCTCCTTTCCTTTTCTTCTGAAAGCTTCATCAGCTCAGCTCATTACCACTACTTTTTGATCTACATGAGAATTCTCCACTGGAAGTAGGATGAAAAATACACTAAAAAGGGAAAAAGTTAGCACAAAGTAAGTTACGTTGCCACA
This sequence comes from Phaethon lepturus, assembly GCF_000687285.1. Classification (NCBI taxonomy): domain Eukaryota; kingdom Metazoa; phylum Chordata; class Aves; order Phaethontiformes; family Phaethontidae; genus Phaethon; species Phaethon lepturus. The sequence continues at coordinate 13,436 of NW_010541358.1, read as the reverse complement.
AGACACGAATTCTTCCATCCCTTCCAGGCTGCCTCTAGTTAGCTGGGAGGGGATATTATTGACAACCTTGCTGCTATTGCTAGTACTTTTAATTTTCAGCTTTTTCTACTCTGTGAAATAAGTAAGACTGTTTTACAACATAGCTCTACCATAGCTACATCTTGAAAACTCCCAGCTGTCTCTGCTGCTGATGGCATTTGGTCACTGGCAGACAGGAACTTCGATGCTTCCACAAATACCTTTGGCATAAAACCATATATTTGATATCTTCAGCCTTAGACAGAGGGGGTGATCAGTTCCAGCCTGGATATTTTCTTGGAAACTACAACTATCAAAGATCATGATAAATAAAAAAGAAAAAAAAAAAAAAGCCTTTTGCATGGTATACACTCAATTGATACTCTGCAGGACTGGGCCCACTAATAAAACAAAAATCTAGGGACCCTGATTTCTCACTCCATTATGCATTAAAATGGCTTATAATTGATTAATGATGTATACAGTGTCAACATTTTACTTTTACTGAACATTTTCATATTATAATGTCTAGAAACATTTCCATTATAAGTCCTTAACGGCAGAAATAGATTGTGTCTGTCTCATATTGACTGTCACCTGCTACGCATTACTCCATGTCGGGGGGGGGTCATTACTGATCAAGAGCACCAACTTTATTAGACAGATAGCCAAGAGAACCTACACAATTAAATAGAAAAACTGCCATCCAGCCTTTTCCCATTATATATTTACAATTTGCATTTATCTTTTTACTCTTCCAATGTGCAACTTCTCCGAGATAGTTCCTCTAAGATGTTTTATTGTTTGTTTACAGCAATTTAGCTACTTTGTCAACCACTTAGATGACATATTTACTCAGCTACTTCATCTGGAACTTGTTGGGGGTTTTTTATGTCTATTAATCTACATTGCATTTTCTACAGGACAATTGTAGCTATTCAATGATTTACCCTTTGACATTATAAGACTTTGTCAAACATTCATAGTACGATTCTGGAGAACTCTTATGTTATCACATGCTACTCTAAACATTATATACCGGTAGGTATTCAACATTTTAATTTAAAAAGTTAAAATATAAATGCTAGTTGTGTAATTGTCCATGGTCAGACAGGTCATCATTAGAAGCAATTATTAAATAGAAGCCAAAATTTGTGCTAAACTTTAATGTTAGTAATTTCATTCCTTTACTCTAAATCTAGAAATCATTAGAGACTGATCTGCAAGGTTTCAGACAGATACCATCTGCTTTCTCCACAGTAACAACATAGAAGAAATACTGGAAAATAACGAGCACATTGTATTGCTCTTCAAAAAATAACTGAGCTGAGCAAGAAGGTTTGAGAATTATCAGTATTTTTAAAAATCCTGTACCATAAAAAATAAAATTCTGTCCAAAAACCACTGTATCAGTTGCAGGCACTTTTCCAAAATCTTGCAATGCATTTTTTCTGCAGTGTGCAGCATTCATCAAATGAGAGTATACAGTACTTCTTTGATTACAGCTTAAAACTGAAACGTAAAAATCTTGACTCTCAGATATTTATTTTATTCAAACTCATTCTTTTTTATTTCCATGGCATGTAACCCATGCCAAGCTTTATTTTGTAGGGCTTTGTACGAAGAGTACTCGGAGGGTGACACATGCAGAAAAAAACATGTTTATAAATCTTTCTCAACCTGAGAAATAAGTTTTTGAAAATCCTGCAATGATGATTTTTTTTGTTATCAGAATTTGGTGCTAAATGATTTTCAGCTTCAGATCTGGAGTTATAAAAATGTGTTTCAGGAGGAAAGGGGACAGATTGGTTGAAACTTAAAAGCTTTTTCAACTATTCCGTGGAAAAATGCAAATATGCTCTATAAAAGCTGTTTTAATTACAGAAATCTTCTTAGGTATGGTGACCCAAATTCTCTATTGGCCCAGTTCTCCTGCGGCATCAGAAGAGTTACTTCAGCAAGCAATTTTATGCATAACACTTATTCTGAACACCGGCTGAGACTATAAATACATTTATTTTGTGCAGCATCAACCCAGTACAAAAATTACAGACCCACACTAGGAACACAAGGCCTGGTAGAGAACAAGCCTCTCGCTTCCAAAGCTGTCGCGTAAAATAGGTAAGGGCTCCCACGTTGTCTCGTACGACCTGACGCGGCTCCCCACCACCCGCCTTTTGCAAGTTGGGAGGGCTCAGCTGAACCCTTGCCTCGGGCCACCGCAACTGCAGCCCTCCCTGGGGCTCCAGCTGGCGCGCCGAGACACAAACAGCTCCATTCAATGGGTCTGAAGCTCAAGCCAAATTTAACTTGTCTGCCTCTGGATTGCTACGGTGACCCTACAGAAATGACAAGAAACAACTGAAAAATCCA
>NW_010541358.1:0-11014 GCF_000687285.1 Phaethon lepturus | reverse complement strand
GTATCAGGATAGGGGCGGGGGGGGGGGGGGCGGGGGACAGTTTAATTATAATTCATGAAATGCCTATCTTTCACAGCATAACCACCAAGTCAATGACTCGGTATTTAGTGCTAGATGTTGAAAACCATCAATAACCAAGGGGCCTAAATTCAGCGGCCTTCTAAAATAATTTTTCTTCATTCCTTAAGAGTTTGCAGATCTGAACAGTGACCAGTATCGTCATGCCGATGATGCTGGTAAGGCTATTTGAAACTATAAAATATTGCCAAAGAACTCATATCTTAAAATGGCATCAGCTGCTTGACGGGTTTCTTCACTAAATGTGACCTCACTTGGGATGCAACTAGTGTCACCACAGGTTTCTGTAAAGCACTGAGGGGAAAGAAGCATCCAGAGAGTTTGGGAAACATTCAGAGAGGACCAAATACTGTAAAAATAGAAAACCACCAACATTTCCTTAGTTATTTTATGGATTTGTTTTCGCTGAGCTTTTGTTTGCCCTCTGCAAATATTTGCATAATCAAGTTTCAGAGACATTAATGTTTGCAGAGAACACATTACAGCTGTTGAATTATAAAACTGAGATTTTTCAAACTCTGGACTACATCTAAAAAAAAAAAAAAATGTACTCCTAGACGTAAACTGAGATTTTACTGAAGGTAACTGTGGAGAACTCGCAACTAAAATAGAGAGTCATGGGTAGCACGTATTTGGTCTTTAAACAGGCAAATCCTTGGTTGTACTGACTTCCGAAAGTCAGACACTTTTGTGTGGAAGATTACTTGAAAATATTTCTTGTATGAGAACAGTTCTATCATCTCAGGGATGAAAGCGAAAAATCACGCACAGGTGCACACACAGCAAGGGAGGTATGATGTGCCACCAACGGACATGCCTCCTGAGGTCACCAGAGTAGCTCTGAGGGATTCACTTTTCTTCCTCTTCTTGTTACTCAGTCTTTTTCTGCCACTCGTCATCCTTTCCCTTTTCCCTCGCTTTCCCCCAAAAACCACTGCTGCCCCGGGCTTGGCTGAAGACAGCGACACAGGGACTAAGCCGGAGTGGATTCCCTCCATTCCCTCCCGACTGTCCAGCAGCTGGACATAGTCTCGTTTCATGCCACGGTCATCCACTTGCTCATGACTCTCCCACGCAAACAGCCTACAAATACTCACACCCAGACGGCAACACGAAGCTTCAGAGCTCGTGACCCCACCCCAAACTCCAATTTTCCAGTTTTTAGCTCCAGCCATTAGACACTGTGTCCTGTACCAAAAAGAAGGTCAACCGAGTAATTATTTATATGTGTATAAATTACAGCAGGAAAACGTTTAGTCAATCACCCCAGCACTGCTAAAATGCTTTTATGGTTTTGGATTAACAGGAGTGGGGGGAAAAGGATCCTTCCAAGCAGCAGAAACTAATACGTCCCACAAGGGGCCAACGCAGAAGCGCAGCAATTTCCTTCCAACCTCCCGGAGAGGCACGGTTAGGACAGAGATCGAATAAACAGACTATCGTGCTGCTCGGCGCCACACACACCGGATTCGCTTGTACGGGTAAGATGTGAGCGACGGGAAAGCTCAAAAGCTTCGGCAGTTTGATTCCTTTCAGCGTTCAGGAGCTGCGACAGTAATCTCAAAACATGTCCGACCTTATTTATACTGACAACAGGCAAACAGGTTAAAGAAAAAAAATTAAAAGTCTCCTCCCTTCCCTAGGTTTATCCAAAAAGCTAAAGTAAGCCCAAAGTAAGTAAAGTTCCCTGCCGCTCAGTGGGACCAGCCCCGGTTCAGGTTTTAGGACGCCAGGTCGTGTGTGCTCGTGAGCAGCCCGCAGCATTGAACGCGGAGGGAACCGCGGGCGCCGCCGCGGCAAACAGGTTAAAGAAAAAAAATTAAAAGTCTCCTCCCTTCCCTAGGTTTATCCAAAAAGCTAAAGTAAGCCCAAAGTAAGTAAAGTTCCCTGCCGCTCAGTGGGACCAGCCCCGGTTCAGGTTTTAGGACGCCAGGTCGTGTGTGCTCGTGAGCAGCCCGCAGCATTGAACGCGGAGGGAACCGCGGGCGCCGCCGCGGGGCACGCAGAGGTGGGGACACGGCAAAGCCAGACCCGCCGCAGCCAGAAAGAGATGCCAGCAACCGCCCGAGCCCGCAGAGGCAGCGGGGCTGGACGGGCTGTCGGGGAGGGCGCGCGGCTCCCCTCCTCTAGCCAGTAAGAAGAAATAGAGGAAAAGGGAGGCAGGTTTTGGCTCTCGGTTGTCACACATGAGGAGTTATAAAAGCTATTTTTTAACGTGACGCTCATGTCTGCAGGTCATCTCTGCAGCAAATATGAAGAGAAATGTTCGTGGCATTAATCCCTCACTGGCAGACTGATGCGGCTTTCAAGCTGAGTAACTGTTCAGTGCTCTAAAGGGAAAGGAAAAAAAGATTTCTTTTAGATAAATAGCTTAATTGGGAAGTCAGGAATTCTCTCACCTAAGCAATTCCTTTTACAAAAGAAAAAAAGTTTATTTCAAAATATAAACCTGCTATTCATCTATAATATCCAGGGAAAACTAAGCAAAGGGATAGACACCCACCTTTACACTGCTGAAACCACAACTTTAAAAACATAAGTAAGGCTAATACACCAATATTAGTTAAATAAAGTCTCTTCATGCCTCGACTGTTGTACTGAAGAATAAATCCAGTATTGGACACACCGAGTTGCCAGATCACCAACTGATCATTTACCCCAATGGCAGGGTACGAGGAATTGGGAGTCCCCGGAGGGGTGCGCAGCCCTCATCTCTGACTCCTAAAGAGTTTGGAGATCAGCTTCCCTTAAGCTTAATGGAATTTGGTCTCTTGAATCGCACGGCGCTGGAGATCCCTGAGCAAAGCTCCAGTCCTTTCCCCCGCCCAGGAAATTCCCCCACCTTCCACAGGAGCACAAATGGAGCATTTACTGCCCAGCACAGGCATCTGCCCCCACTCTCTCCTTCCCCCACGAAAAACCTTCAGCGGGTCTTGGTTCCGTCAGCACCAAAAGCGTTTGCACCTCACTTACCCACAGGGTGAGAAAACTCCTTAACCACAGCTGCGGAGGCAACCCAGGGCGCTCTGAGGAACAACCGCAGGGCACGCTGCGGCCAGGGACCTCCCCTCGGGGAAGGCGCAGCCAGCGCCACGGGGGATTAGGAGCCCCGAAGGGGCCAGACGTGGCACTCGCCCCGGCGTCAGCAGCAGGGACAGGACTGCCACCTCCGAGAACAGGCCTGCCTTTGAAGACAGAGCTCATTCTTTCAATGATAAGAACTCTAAAGCAAATTTGATATCAAGTGCTAGCAGGTCGTAATTTTCTCAAGCTAGAGGAAAATGAAACAACTTAAGTGTCGTCCTTTAATATAATAGCATCAATTTTTCCATGCTTAGCAACCGTCTATGCACCTCTGATTGTTCGCTGCTGTAAATCACAGGAGCTTGCACACTTCTGTTACGCAAAATAGCTTTAATTTTGACTTCTCCACAATTGTGTTAACGTAAAACTTCTTAGAAATCTGTGAGCAGAAATGTCTTTATATAATTATATAATAATTACTATAATTGCTATAACTGACACCTCTTACCTACAAAGGTAGCTCAGGTTTTACAAGAAATAATAAGCTTATTATTATTATTGGAATATTCATTTTTATAAGCTACATCACTTAAAACATTACAGAATACGTTTAAAACAATTTATAAAATTTAATTTATATATTATATATAACATATGTTATATAATATTCATAATTTTGAAAAGACTAAGAATTTAACACCTGTGTACCGTCATTGCCTCTTACAGTGCTAAACCATTATTGCACAGGTAGATAAATTTGGACAAAGATTACCAAATATTATCGTTGTATGCTTCCAAAACACTTTTTTAAAAGGGGAAGAATTTGCATAATTACTGTCATAACTTTTCCAACAAACCCATGGTTTCAGCTTTTTCCTGTTACTGTTTCTATGTTACTACACAAATCAAGGAACCTAATTGTAACTAACCCTGTATTTATATTTTTCTAGGATTCTTCCCCCTACTGTGTAACTCTTCAAAAAAAAAGTAACTAAAACTAGGTGTAGAAAGCCTATTTAATGTGGGCAAAGCATTGGTTTTTTCCCCAGCATGAAGTTTGTGGACACTCTGTTACTTTGCTTCTAGGGGCCACGCTGAGATAACCTTACAAGCCTCACCCCTGACACTTCCCAACAAAAGCACGTTACCTCTGTCTCTTGGTTTCTCTTTAAGTCTGTGACTTTCTGTAACAATTTTAGCGTGACTGGCCAGATCCAGCAACGTAATCTAATCTAACAGCCAATACCCCTAGTAATATCTTTTTAGCTGAAGCTAAAATACAATACCCCATCCTAATCTTCCTTGACTTGCCTGCTGCCTTTCAACAGTCAGCTGCACTCTGAGATCCTGTCTTCCTGTGACTCCTGTGTCTCTGCCTTCTCCTGCCAAGCTGCCGTCACCGCCTCGAGGTGTCCTTCAGATGCCATCTCTGTTTCCTTCTCAACTTTCTGTAAAACTTCCACAGGGCTCGCCCTCCACCTCCTTCTCCCTCAGGTCACGCAAACTCCAGCTGAACAGCCGCCTGTGTGCTGTGGAGTCACAAACCGGTTCAGTTCCAGTCTCCCTCTTTCCAAACTAAAATTTCAAAATATTTTTCTGATATACCCTCAGGGAAGAGGTCAGCAGCTCAAGATCAGCACCCTTAACACTTTAAACACCCTTTAAACATCCTTGGACTCTATCCCACTTCCCTTGAGGCCCCCCGATGGCACCAGCATCCTCCCTCTTTCTGGCACCCCTGATGTGGGGGTGAGACCCGTTAGATGCTCAGAGCACCTGCCCACCACTCAGCTTGTTAGCTGATGCTCCCTTTGTCGTCAACACTGAGAAATTAGTGTTTTACAGCACAATTCACTTAAACCATTTTATTGGTTAAATTTAATATGAAATAAATCACGCCCTCCTCTGCAGCAGTAGCATTAACTTCACAGCTCAGGACTGTGGAGACTCTTTTAATTAAGCTGATGGCTCTGATTCTAGGTGTTGCCTTCCCTTAGGTACCTTGGGTTGGAGTATATTGCTGTGAATCTCTCTCAACTCCATTCACAATGTTAAGGGACTCGTGTGCCTAATTCTGTTTCTTTGAAAGAAAAGAATCCCGAAGTATTCTGCCACTATCACGGGCCTCATTTTTGAGAATCATAGAGGTTAATTTGTAGATGCCCGAGATGATTCTTTGCTTCTGACACGTATTGCCCATAACACTGGGTGTTGTCAACACGTGAGAAGTCAAAGTCACCTGTCCAAAAAACTGTCGAATGATTAACACAGCACAATCACTAACCTGGATGTTGCATAATTTAACATTTATAATTCAATTTGAGGACCTCAGATAAAAATCTTTAAACATGAAAGGTCCTAAAAACAATGTTCAGTCAGTGGACAGCATGCAAGTCTTACCATGCTAAGTTTAAGAATGAAATACTGAACAAAATAAGCACAAATTTACATCCACACATGTTTAGTAAAACAGTTTTGGATTAAAGAATGAGAAAGATTAAATTCCTCGTGATGTGGTATCCTTTTAGGAAAGTGTTATCTAACACTCACAGAACTATATCTTAAGTGGCTTCAAAGAGAATCCAACTTAATGCCATATTTCTTAAAGTAATGATTTGAGGTCGGAAAATTTTTATATGATTACAATCCAGGAAAGTACTACCCTATTATTAAATATAATTTATCATAATGTTCATGTATATTTGTGTATATTAGTTTTAAAGTCACAGCCTTCTAAATTCCTAGCATCATCATTAAATTGAAAACTGTAAATTGTATATGTCAGAATACACTGGTGTGTGTGGCTATATATATGTCAAATCTATACCACAGAACCAGTACATGTACTTAAACATATGGAAGTATCCAACATTTACACTCTTTGCCAATTGCTTTTAAGTTTTACGAAGAGAGCAGGGAACTAAGAACAGAAAGTTTTCAAAGCATATTAACAATTTGTACTGGCAAGGAAGAGACAACAAACATAACCCACCAGCAAGCTCGCAGCAGGCAATGGAACCGCGTTCCCCTGCGAGGAACGACCCCGATCGCTTCCTTCTCTGTTGAGGAGTGCTGGGCAATTGCTGCTGGGATACGCCATGCCCGAGCGTCAGAGCTACGCTGACACTCTGCCGCTCCTTACAGCCTGAATTTGATAGCATCTCTTTCCCCTTCCCCCCCCTTTTTTTTACTAGTACTGTGAGGTTTGGGGGGTTTTTTTACTGTTTTTGTTGCCATTGGTACCAACTGAATGTCACCAAAATACAACTAATCTTGATGTTACCTTTGACACAGAGCAATTGTTTCTTCACAATCTGGAATGGGAAAACATAAGTATTTCAAATGTTTTTTCCCTCATTCCTGCAGCTTTTTATTTGTAACCATGCATCTTCTTACAATGAAGGAAAGGTTGTTTTTAAAAAGGAAAAGGCACCGGTTATTCTCTGGTAGTCCAGATGTTGGCAAGGAGACTGAAACAACACAGAAAGGTAATACGTGGAAATGAGAAGATTTACAAGTTGTGATCAGTCCTTCAAATTTCCATCTAGAGACCTAGAGCTTCTTCTCCCTATACATACCTATGTGTCATCACGGCTGTATTTTTGGTCTGCAAAATACTAATAAATCACACCAGCAACTCCACTCAACCCAAATGTGATCAAAACCAGCTTGCCAGAATGGAAGAAAAGCAACTGCAGATGATGAAGATGCAAAAGAGCCCAAAATGCTTTCAGGGAACGAGACTCAAGCTCATGAAGTGAGACTTCTATCACTCTGCGAGCCAGTCTCTTTGATTAGTGCTGTAATCACTCCTGGTGTCCCCTAACGGGTCACCACACGCCTTCAGACAGAGTCTCAGGAAGAGGACAAACACAAGGGCATTGTACATTTGTTCAGCATTTACGAGAACTTTTTTCTGAAGCTTTGTTCTGAACGTGCTTTCTGAGATGGCCAGGTCCAGAGGCGCAACAGCGGTCTGCCTGCCCCATCGCCAGCCTGGCCCCAGCCTCCGCTGCCACCTCTGCCCCACGCTTCCCCAACTTAAACTTGTTCCCACACAGCACAACAGTGCTCTAATCGTCTAACACCATAAACAAAACAACATGCAAACCTACTAGCTTGAAATGTATCACCTTTTTGTGGGTTTTTTATGTTATTATGCTGCCATAGACTGCCTTCCTAACGACAACACAGCGCCGTACTACTTGTGCCCTTTGTTACATATCAGGCTGGATAATTCCTAATTGAACACTCACTGAGATTATCTGTTAGTGACTTGCTTTGGATGTAGTGGATTTCAGAAATGCTGTTCTCATTTTCAGGGATTTATTTCCCAAACAGCTGGCAGATTTGAAACATTCCCATACCTGCACCAAGCCTGTTTTATGCACATCCCATGTGCATTTAAAGATCTAACTACCTGAAGTTTCAACCTGAAAAGTATTAGCGAGCAGCCTTTTTGAACAAGAACAGCGACGTACTGGTATCTCCCCCTCTTTAGCAGGAGGTGCATGTATAGCAATTTGCAGGAGCAGGCAAATGTTTCCTGCTAAGGTGCAGGTTTGCTGTAAAAACTCAGGTGCTGTAAACACACATAATAGTCTACAGGGAACACAACAAACCTCCTTTCAATATGTGCTCCTCAACGTAACTGTAAATAAGAAAGTTATTAATAAGCCACTATTCATCAATTAATGAGCGTTACAACACTAACAATAAACCTGAAATGTAAAAACTCCTGATACTGTCCCTGGATACCAATGGAACTTGCTGCAGAATTTTTGCTAAGGACATATCTGCACTTGCCTTTCATAGTTTACAATCTAAAAGCTAATGAATAAATAAAAGTGAAAGGAAGGCTGGGAAAAAGGAAGAGTACAGTAAAGGGTATAACATACATATTATATTACACAGTAATTATGCGCTCCTGAAATGCCAATTAGTAACTCCTTCCATGATCCAGCTCCCAGTCAAATCAATATTAGGTTGATAACAGCAAAGAGTCATGATCTGGTAGAGAATGTTTTATTATTAAAGAATGTAGAAAGCCACAGAAGTATTAGCTTAACTCCTCTTTTTCTTTTTTTTTTTTTTTTAAGTGCAAATTGTAGTCCCAGCTGTGTTAAGAGAAAGACATAAGTACTTCTGTTCCACGGTCCCCACAATCTCAGTACAAATCTTTGGTTTGAAAGAATTTATAATGGCAAACCCTAGCCAGCCAAGATAATAATTCTTTTCTATTTCTGGGTTGTGGTTGTTTAATTTTTTTTTTCCTCCAAACCAGGCAAACAATGTTTTAACAGACTTTTTCTCTGTCAGGGGGAAAAAGAAAAAAGAAATTTAAAAAATCATTTGGCCATCAGTGCAACGTGAAAGCGCACAACAGAGTGATGCCCCTGGAAGAGCTAATTTACTTGCCACATTGACAAGATGAGCCAAGAGTGTGAAGAGTAAAACCTGGTTCGTTGCCCTGAGGGAGGCTCCTGAAGTCGAGGCTGTAATGATACAGAAAGAAGGCAGGTATTTAGCATTCCCAGCTAGACCCTAAAAGTTTTTGTTAGAGATCTCTGAGTGAAAGATCATTACTCACAGTAGTGTCAGCAAGGCAGTAAGATTTGCAACCATTTCAGAAAAGCTGTAAAAAGGCTTAGAGGTAAAAGGCGGCTTTATTAGGAGATTTTGCATTTTATTCAAGGGGTTTGGTATCTTTGGGCTTTTTTTCTTTTTTATATTAGATTTCCTCTGTCAACTTGTTTCTCCGTCACCAAAACTACTTTGGATGCAAAAAGTTGCACCCTTCCCTCTAACGAAGGATGTGAGAAGGGGACGGGATGTCCCTAGGTCTGAGCAGCAGCCCTCCTGCCGTCCCAGGGTGGTTCAGAGCAGGAACTGGCACAAATAAAGTTTGCATGATTGAATTTACTGGACAAGTGGATCATTCTATTTTTTGTTACATGGATTCAAAAGTTTATGCTGTGTTACAGAGCAGTGAGTAGCCGATCCAAAAAACATTGAGAAGTAACATTATATTGATTGCAACACACAGGAGCTGAGGTGTCATGGGTTCGGGTGTTGGAGAGAAGCATGAAGGATAACAAAAAGAGAAAAAAGAAGGATTTTTATAGGTGTCATTCCAGTAGGTGTGAAGTTTTCCTGTAACTTTTTTTCTTGAGTCTTTGTAATTGCTGGAGCTGACATTATTTCTTGGCAAGTTGTGATTAATGTTCAATTTATATTTGTCTGGTCACTAACGACCTATTTTTGAAGCAATTTCCAATACAAAGTCCTCATTACCATACGGCAGTTACTGCTCGTCTGTGGTCATAAATACTTTCTTATGGAGTATCCATTTGCCTAGCATGGAAGCACTTGAAACTATTTATAAAGCGCATTTTATACCTGACACATTGAATTAAGTGCAGAAAAATGAGACAGTTTTCTAATAGCATCAGTATTACTGTGTTGGTTGTAAAATGGAATCATGTCTAGAAGGCTCTGATTCAAGTTCTCTCTTTTTGAAGACTATTGACTTGTCTGGGTCTTTTTTTTTTTTTTTTTTAATGGCGTATTGATAGTGGTGGTTGTTGTTTGGCTTAGAAGTCCAGTCAAATGAATTTAATAAATATTGCTGTCAGTGAAAAATTAGCATTGGCTGTCCCAAACGTAAGAGGGGAATATTTCCCAGAGCAAATACCATTCTGTTCCCTGGTACTTTCACAGATAAATCTAGAGAGGATGAAATGGTTTGAAGCAACCTAATATTAGGTATGCTGACTCTTTGAAGTGGACCAGGGCAGTTGTAATTCATCCCTCCCCTTGACCTTGCCCACTTGAGCGTGAACTAACCAGCCATTTATGTTGTGAAGGACACAGTTACACGTTACACAACTGGTCATCAGAACCATAGGTCAATCTCCACCTCGTCCCCAAGCCTACAGACATTCCGCATTACTGATTATACACTGTGAAGTGTAACGCAGCCTATATAAAAATGATAGTGCTAATAGAAGATTTATACCTTTAATCCCCTCCTGCCTCAGCTCTAAATCATGATTTTTATTCCCAGCACCAACTGAATAAAGCCCAATGGATAATTTGCTAACGTGATGTGCAGTTCAGCTGTTCCTCCTGAGAAGGCAAACAAACGCCCCTGACCCTCCAACTTTGCCTGCGAGCAGAGTGAAGCCCCAGCAGCTTTCCTTGTCCTGCACGCAGCCTCGCACTGAGTGATCCCGAGTCACCCACAGCAAAGCACCCAAGTGAACTTTTCAGGCTTTCACAACATTTTATGAAACAAAATAGCTGGTGTAGATTTCTTGATGTTGGGGTTGTTTTGGTTTTTTTTTTCAGAACTAAGAATCAGTAATCAAATGCTGTCACTGATTGCATTGCTATTTTATTTCAGGAAAAAAACCCACTTATTTCTGCAGAGATACTTCCTAGTGAATACAAATCTGTTTAGGGATTTCATTTTATCACTGTAGAGAGCAGTAACTCGGCTAGAAAGTAGCTTTCGATCAATGAAAAGGCAGGATCGTGGCAGAGGCTGGGGAAGAAAAGAGTCAAGGAGAAAGCTCCATATTCCCCTGGGGTCCTCGCCCACCATCATCCTCACTCCCCAGCCACAGCATCCACAGACATCGCCCACATGTGAGGACACCACCACCAGAAAACACACAGCCTCGTACCTTTGCAACGGCAAAATCACGACTAACAAGTCGATTTTGCACCGTATTCTTCAACCACAGCCTTTAACCGTTTCCACAGAGTAACGGTCGGGGAGGCAGCACCAGCTCCGTGCCCAGCAGCTACCTCCTCCAGGGCAAACTTTCGGCAGGGACCCGCCAAGGGCTCCGGAGGAGGCGCACCCGGAGCGCCCGTCCCGCAGCGCCCGCTAAACCAGCCGGCGAAG
>NW_010541357.1:1890-3276 GCF_000687285.1 Phaethon lepturus | reverse complement strand
GCACGACAACCTCGTCCACTTTTTCCCTTAGTACAGGTAGTGCTTTTTCCCTTACTAAATGAGCCGACTTTCGCTTCCAATATTTGTTCTTTTGTATATGGGTGACTGATATCAACATGGATTGGTTCTTTGGTTCAGCTGCAGTGCCTGTCACAGGGTTTGGAGTAGCTGCAGTGCCTGTTTTTTTGTCATCAGATCCAGAGACATTCTCTTCCCCTTGAGGGTACTGAACAGTGTTGAACAGGGCTCAGTAGGCATGGGCCAGGCCCCAGCACATTGCAGTGATTTGTGTCTCTCTGTAATTGCCAGGGTGACAGCATACTTTTTCCAAATATTTTACTAGTTTTTCAGGATACTGCGCCTGTTCAGAGGTAAAGTTCCAAAACACTGGAGGTGCTCGCTGACCTAGGTACTTCCGGGTTCCTCCCCCTTCCTCCCCCACAACCCCTGCCACTCATAACCATCCAGCCTCAGGGCAGGTCTCTGGGTGTTATTCTTAAATAGTTGTTTAAGCTTAAACAAGATCTGAAGCAAATGCAGGAGACATAGCAATAGGAACATGCTGTTTTGAACATCCCAAGGATGTTCAAAATTCTCCAGAACTATTGTAACTAGCCTGGAGGAGAAGTGGAAGGTGAGGGAGTGGGGGAAAGTGTCCCCCCTTGTCTCCCCCATAGATTGGCTCTCCTAGGAGAAATGGTAAAGAGTGTAATAATAATTTCTGAGAGAGGGGTCCCGAAGTACAGAGATAACCGTAATGCTGAGTACAGATACCAGATTAGTCTCACAACCGGTGGTTTTATCATATCATAAGCCAGTGCTACACAGTACAGGAAAATGATAATATTAATCCAGGCCCCAGAGGTGATAAACAGCACAACAGGGAGTATATACTGCAAGTGAAGTGTTACTTAACACAACTCTGAGAACAAGCACAATGACTTTGAGGGCAAATAAGTCAACATTGTAACCAGCAACTATCCAACTATTATAATGAATGGTTATAACAGTTTGGTTTTTTTTTAACACACTCTGGTCAGATCTGTCGTTATCTCAGCCCTTCGTGCCCCACGTTGGGTGCCAAAAAAGGACTGTTGTGGTTTAACCCAGCAGGCAGCTAAACACTACATAGCCATTCGCTCACTCTCCCCAGTGGGATGGGGGAGAGAATCGGGGAAAAAAAGTAAAAGTTGTGTGTTGAGATAAAGATAGTTTAGTAGAACATAAAAAGAAGGGAATATTATAATAATACTAATAGAATATACAAAATTAGTGATACAAAGTTGCTCACCACTTGCTGATGCCCAGCCAGTTCCCGAGCTGCGGCCCCCAGCCAGCTTTCCCCGTAGTTTATATACTGAGCATGATGTCGTATGGTATGGAATA
>NW_010541357.1:0-1791 GCF_000687285.1 Phaethon lepturus | reverse complement strand
TCCTTGACTTGGTGTCAGCACTGCTCAGCAACAACTAAATCCAAAACACAGCACTATACCAGCTGCTAGGAAGAAAATTAACTCTATTCCAGCGGAAACCAGGGTACACAACATTGAACTAGTGGCAATATTGCACTAACCAAGACTCCCTGGTTCCCCTCCATTAGCTGATTCATCAGTTGGAGAGTCAAGGAATGATCAGTGATGCTTAGTCACCCTTGAATAGTTCCATATGGCCTATAAAAGTCTGATGGAGGGTGGAGACTAACAGTGGACTATCGTGGTCTGAATGAAGTCATGCCACGGTTGAGTGCTGCCATACTGGACCTGGGGGAACTCCAGTATGACCTGGAGTCAAAGTGACTGGTATGTGGATAAGTCCATGCTAGAATAGGTACACCCCTGTGAAGGGACTGTAGCCTGTAGATAAGTCTGTACGAGAGCAGGTATGCCCCCAAAGGGACTGCAGCTCATGGAGGATCCATGCTGGAGCAGGGGCAAGCGATTGAGTTCACTGCAATGTTAAACTCTATAGCCTGGTCATAGAATCATAGAATAGTTTTGGTTGGAAGGGACCTTAAAGATCATCTAGTTCCATCCACCCTGCCATGGGCAGGGATACCTTCTACTCGACCAGGTTGTTCAAAGCCCCATCCAACCTGGCCTTGAACACTTCCAGGGATGGGGCATCTACCACCTCTCTGGGCAACCTGTTCCAGTGCCTCACCACCCTCATAGTGAAGAATTTCTTCCTTATATCTAATCTAAATTTACCCTCTTGCAGTTGAAAGCCATTACCCCCTGTCATATCAGTACACTCCCTGAGAAAGAATCCCTCCCCATCTTCAGGTACTGGAAAGGCTGCAATAAAGTCTCCCCGGAGCCTTCTCCAGGCTGAACAACCCCGACTCTCTCAGCCTTTCTTCATAGAAGTGCTCCAGCCCTCTGATCATCTTCGTGGCCTTCCTCTGGACCGTCTCCAACAGTCCGTGTCCTTCTTATTTTGAGGGCCCTAGAGCTGAATGCAGTACTCCAGGTGGGGTCTCACCAGAGAGGAGTAGAGGGGCAGAATCACCTCCCTCAACCCACTGGTCACACTTCTTTTGATACAGACCATTGATACGGTTGGCTTTCTGGGCTGTGAGTGCACATTGCCAGGTCACGTTTGGCTTCTCATCAACCAACACCCCCAAGTCCTTCTCCTCAGGGCTGCTCTCAATCCCTTCATCCCCCAGCCTGTATTTGTGCTTGGGATTTCCCCCACCCAGGTGCAGGACCCTGCACTTGGCCTTGTTAAACCTCATGAGGTTCACATGGGCCCATGTTTCAAGCCTGTCCAGGTCCCTCTGGATGGCATCCCTTCCCTCCAGCTTGTCGACCACACCACACAGCTTGGTGTCATTGGCAAACTTGCTGAGGGTGTGCTCAATCCCACTGTC
The DNA here is from genome assembly GCF_000687285.1 of Phaethon lepturus. Taxonomy (NCBI): domain Eukaryota; kingdom Metazoa; phylum Chordata; class Aves; order Phaethontiformes; family Phaethontidae; genus Phaethon; species Phaethon lepturus. The sequence continues at coordinate 352 of NW_010541357.1, read as the reverse complement.
CATGTCCCCAACAAAAATGTCCCAATACTCTACCTTCCCTGAGGAACGCCACTCATAACTGGTCTCCACTTGGACATCAAGCCGTTGACTGCAATTCTTTGAGTGTGACCATCCAGACAATTCTGTACCCACTGAGTGGTCCATCCATCAAATACATTTCTCCAATTTAGAGATGAGGATGTCATGCAGGACAGTGTCAAACGCTTTGCATGAGTCCAGGTAGATGACATCAGTCGATCTTCCTTTATCCACCAATGCTGTAACCCTGTCATAGAAGGCCACCAAATTTGTCAGGCACAATTTTCCCTTAGTGAGGCCATTTTGGCTGTCACCAATCACCTCTCTGTTTTCC
>NW_010541356.1:150146-186031 GCF_000687285.1 Phaethon lepturus | reverse complement strand
AAATATAATTAAGTAAATTAATTTTTTTAAAAGCAAGTGTGGCAAAAGCAATGAAAAAAGACTTTGAGTCACGTTATTTCCATATACTGCCCTAAATTTTCTTACGTTGGTCTGTGTCTGAGTTCTGGGCTGACATGAGGCTGGTGAACCTTGGAAGACCCGGCGCTTCTTTCGGCTTTGAATTTCGGTTGGGAAGCGAAATCAGACACTGAGCATGTTTCACCTGGTTTCAGGTGTCACTGGAAGGGGGGAAGCGGGTGAGGAAGCCCAGGTAGCTGTCGGGAGGCAACTGCGGTGGCAGACATGATGCTGTGAGCCGCAGCGGCACGGGCAGCGTGTCTCGTCTTGCAAACAGAAAAGCGTCATCGGGTGAGGAGCATCCGTTTCCCTGAGCGTAGGACGCTGCTGCTGCTGCATCTGACAGGGATGTGTGGAAACTGGGCTCAGCAAAGCGTTTTTGGTGGTCTTTAGCCAAATGCCTGTCCGTACGTGACCTTTCTAAGCAGCGGGCAGACAAACCGCCCCAACCCGTAGCGTGTCAGAAGGCGTAGCCGGACTCCGCAGATTTTCCCACAAATATTGTCTGCCCTGTAGCCCCGTTCCAAAAAAAGTTACGGGATGATAAAGTATTTGTCCGATAGTAAGATAAATGCACAACAGCTGGAATGCGAGACCTGGCACCAGAGGGCTTTTGCCAGCGGGCCGAGGAAAGCGCGCAAAGCAAGTAGGAATGAAATTACATGCCTCGTCTGTCCGCGCCACCGAAGAGCCCGGGGCCAGCTAACCCGGAGTGATAGAGCCGTAATTCGTCATTGTAAGGGAAGCGGTTTACAAAGGGCGCCAGAATCCTTGAAAGATGTGTAACGTACTGATTGGAATCCCCGAATAATATTTTACCAGTAAGAAAAACCCAAGTGAGATTTAATTATATACCCCACAAAAAAAAAAAATCATTAAACATTACAGCTGCTTCATTCCACCCGTGCCAATTGCTGATTTTTATCAGCAGATTAAAATGCTTCCAGCTGAAAGGCTAATTAACTGATTTCATGTTTTCTGCCTGTCCCGATCACAGAGAAAGTCCGCAGTCCAAGGGAAGCACAGTTATAAGCGACTGGGAGGATTACTGCCTACGCTGTGTAATTTCTGATGAAAGAAAACGTGTTGGCCTTCAGCTCTCCGTCCCACTTTCTGAGATTCATGAACTCCAAAGCTACAGCATCTGTCCTCTGGCTGATAGTGCTCCGTTGTTGCACTCTTCCTCCTCCCAGCTAAACTCTTCTTCTCTTCTCTCCACGCACAGATCTTATTCTTAGAAGAATTCAGTTGTAAACGTGGAAAAGGTTGGGGAAAAAACCTTGTTTTGCAGGTATAAACGCATGGCAGGTTATGCTGCAGCCTTTCAGAAAACAAGCATGCTTATTCACACCAAAGCAGTGCAGGCATAGAATTGCACTGTAAAATTTTCCTGCCACCTTTTATTAGGCTTTTGATGTTTTCCAACCATTTTCCAAATCTGACTCTGTGAAAATTTTAATCACTGAATCAGACCGAATGCAGAGATAATAGGGGTAGATATTTTCCTACACCCGTCAGTACCCCCAGTAAACCATCTACATATTTATAAAAAATATCTAAAAACATCTAATTGTACAACAGTTCACAAATTCACACATTAACAAAACTCCTTTCTGGCAGACACGGCATTATGCGTGTTTTGGACTAGCATTTACTTGTCTGTATGTTTTTATATATAACCCCCCCCCTCCAGTCCAAAACTTTCACAGCCTGCATAAGAATATCATCCTGTTTTTAATTCTGAGGAATATTTTGTTTCATTTTTACTCTGGCTTCCTTCTTTTTTTTCTTCTTCTTTGTTTTTGGAGCAGTTGCATTTATAGCACAGAACATCATCTTTAATGAAAACTGGGAAAGCTCTACAAAGGAGCACTCTGGACTAAGTCATATGAGCTTTTGACTTAACAAATTAAGGCCTGGTGCTGCACGTTCTTTCTTTCATGTTCTGTGTGCAGCAGTGGGTCTGCTGAATGTGTGAAGTCAAGCATATATTTTGGTAGTTTAATATTAAAAAAGCCAGATCCTTAGTGTATATTGCATAGCTTTCACTGAAACAAGAATTGCACCGGTTTGGAATATGGTCCAAATCAATTATATATAACCTGTCTAAACATATATATGTATAAAATATATGTATGCATATATACGTTTATGCATAAATAATATAGAAGCTGGAATAATATTAATATAATTATTTGATGCATCTGGTCATTTCTGAGTTTTTCAAACCCTACCTTTAAAGCAGAGCCCAAACTCAGCATTCAAACAAGAAAAACCACCCTGGATGGCTCTTAACAGATTTGTGCCACATGTTCTGTACAAGTAAATAAATAATTTGACCGTGTGAAAAATTTTGCAATATAGAAGTCTGGATTAGTTGAGTTTTCCTTTATATACTGGAACCAGCATGAAGTTTTCTTCCCCTAATATTTGTAAAGTGAGAGAATGGTACAACAGCATTTGGCAAGAGATCTTTTGTCACTTGATAATGCCTCTGCTGGACTAGGGTACTGACTTCCAGGCACTCTCAGGCGACTGTCCTTGCTTGCCAGATGTTGGCGTTTCCATCACCTCCATTTTCGGGATTTGTGCCTGTGGCCCGTCGCCCAGATGGCCGCAGGTGGCAGCCCCGGCTGGCTGCTGAGGGGCAGGGCAGGCAGGCTTGCACAGCCTGGGCTACCATCCGGCCAGGTAAACTCCCAGCACGGTACCTGACCGGCTATCGCATCCCTCCCAAAAATCTCCCGGTGTACTTCTCACGGACCAGCGAGCATCCCCTAAGCTGCTCTGCTGAGGGATCAGATCACGGCTGACTTCAGCGTTTAGCGTAGAGGTAGCCAGATCCAGTGCTCCCAGGAGCCCCAGCCCGGATATGGGAGGGCTAGGAGGGATGCAACGGGCGCTGCAAAAATCCTAACGTACCTCAAGCGCAGCTGAGGCGCAGCGGCCTCGCCACCCTGCCGCCAGTACTGCGCGCGCCAGGAAAATGTTACTGCTGGCACAGGTTCAGTATCATCTAAAACAATCCTTAAAAAAAGAAACAGCACAATGTTTAGAAACTGCTAGGTCTATATTTTGCCCAAAAAATAAATGTTATTTTCACTCCACTACAAGATGTCATCGTGACTACAGCATGGTTTGTAATGAGAGTAACTCCAAGCTGCCAACAGAGATGGTCCAAAATAAGCAGCGTGCTGTAAATCCACAAATAGAAAAATGAGGGCTTTCACTTTTTTCCTCTGGACATAGCTTAAAACGGAGCTGAAGTTACCTCTTATCAGCATGGCTCTGAAACCCTGTTCTAAACAAGTCCGCGGGGGTAAGGGAAAAGAGCAGGCGTCTCCCACCACGTCTCACAGTCAGTGCTCTGCTAAGCCACCTATTTTCAGCATGAGAGTAAAAAGCATGGAAACGTTGCTTTCAGAGACCTTGAAACATTACATCTAGGTCCTAATATTCCATGGCAGAGGGACCACCCTCGAGTTTCAAAATCTGGTTACGAGCCTTGCATGCCGTCTGGCTGAAGAGGGTTTCAGGGGGACGCTGTCCTTCACACCTCTCCTCCGCTGCCAGCGGTCCCTGACGTTTCTGGTGTCAGCAGGCACCAGACACATCCCAGCCACTTGGACGTGGAAGTGGGATGGGAGAATTTTTGAACCCAAAATAACTTTTTGCTTTTAGATCCTTCTATGCCGAATGTTTCGGATAAAAACTTTACGCTGAAACGAGCATTTACGAGGCTCTGAGGCTAAAATGTCAGGGGGCAATTTTTACAGCTCAGTACAAGGCTGAATCCTGCATCAGTTAAAGATAAAAATGTGTTCCCTACCCTTAACTCCCACAAACATCAGGAGGGATAGAGTAACACGCGCTGGAAAAAGCGTTGGTGTCTTCTAATTAAATCCTAATGGGAGTTATCTTTTGGGAAGTGCATTTACATTCAGGATAAATGAAACTTGATAAGGCAAGGTATTTTCTTGTGTACCTGGTAAAAGAGAGAAGCCACCACAAATTTGGTGGCTTCCAGCTAAGCAGCTCTTTTATACCTTTGCAGCTTTAAGACTCCAGCCCTGCAAAGATGAAGCATATGTTTGGCTTTAGTTATTGCATCGACTCCAGTGTGGTTACTTACCATATCTAAAAGTTAATCGGTTAAATAAGCCTCTGCCTGGTTGAGATTAATTCCCACATATGTGTTGTCTGGGACACACAGTATAGTTTATTTTATGAGAAACAATTGCTATCTTAATTTGCTAATTTAATTTTTTTAAATATTGACAGCTGTGCTATTCAGCTAATGCAGAAGTGCATCACAAGTAAGAATTTTTTCTTGGATATTGGATTTTAGCCCTGCTAACATCAGCCGTGCTACTTTGCATACCCTGGAGTAAGACAGGGAAGAATCAGACGTAGGGTCATTTAATTCTAATTTAAAGCTTGATTCAGTTCTATGGACAGAAAGTGTCCCTTCCTGCAGTCGTGGAGAAATCCAGCACTAAAGATGAAGGTTTGCTGTAGAGGTCTTCTCACTGCATTTTCTGCTGGATGCACTGTGCTTTGTTTATTTTATTGTTGCTTGCCTTAAAAAAAAAAAAAAAGATTTGTTTGCTTCCTATGAATTTTATTTTAAGCTACTCAAAAAATAATTTAGTGACAAAGCTCTGCTTAAATGTCCGTGTTTAATTCCTACATTGCTTTGCTGTTTATTTTCATCATCCACTTCACTGAACAATTTTACTCTCCCCGAAAGATGGTACGTCAGCAGTTTTTCCCCCTCAAAAAGCTGTCGGAAGCCGGGTTTAAAAATACCGCAAGCAGAAAGCCTGACAAATCTGGGGAAGAAGGAGGGGGAAAAAAAAAAAAAAAAAGGCAAAAAAAAAGAGAAGCAAAAGGATGTCCCACTGACTTCCTCATCTGTCTGTCAGACATCAGCCCTGGCACGGGCGTAGCCGGGCCACCCAGCTCCCCGAGGAGAGCCGCGTTAAACGGGGCCACCTCCCACAGGGAGGCTGTCACTGCCTCAGTGTGGCGTTGACCTACGGCGACATCAGGAGGAGGAGAAGCAATAAATCAGGCGTCGGAGGGAGGTGGCTCTCGGTGGGGCTGCTGAGGGAGCTCTTGGGGGGTGCCGCAAGATAAGAAAGGGGGCACGGTAAGCCTAAGAGCTGTTGGGACTCTCGTGGGTGCACGAAGAGTGCGGCCGGGAAACGCGGGTTTCAAAGGCTAGACAGCAGAGCAGGCAACGGTTCTCCTGGGGAACAACAAGAAGAAATATTTCTGGCCTGCAAATACTGGAAGAAGGGTTAGAGGAGCCTCCCCGAGCTCTGGAGGGCAGCTGAGAGCTCAGAGAGGACCCCAGGAGAGCGCGTGATGGAGTCGCGGCGCCCCGGGTCAGCTCCTGCCAGCCCTCGCCGGACTTCTGCCGGCGTGCCGTCCCCCTCCAGGGCACAGCCTTTCGCCGGAGTCCTCCTCCCAACCGCGCTCTCCTGGAGGATCGTAGACCCAAGGAATTTCAGGGCAACGGTAATTTGGCTTGGTCCTGATGTCTTAAAGCCTGGCATTGATGAGGAAGGGTTTTTTCTTGGCCAGAGCTTGAGGATCAATCTCTTAACAACCCGAGTGCCTAATTTTACAAATGTAGACTTTAAAAACACAATACAGGCAGGAATTCTTAGGAATTTTATATTCACTATGAGAATTTTAATATTTGTAAACAATAATACAGGGTTATGAAGCAATCCTAAAAAAAAAAAAAAAAAAAAAGATACTCAAGTTGCTTCCTGAAGAGAGGAGGAGGTTAGGAGAACTGACAGGCAGAGAGAAAACAGCTCCTGAAAACTTTCAGCAAAAATTAAATAAGTAAACAACAGCCTTTTCATTTTCTGGGGTTTTGTCAAAAAGTGATTTGTCTGGGTTTTTGTTTGGGGCAACAACTAAAAAAACCCCAAACAACCCCACAACATTGTCAGCTTTCACTTTTTTTATTTCGTGGAAACCTTTTAAAAAATTAATGTGCATACATTTCTCAGAAGAAAGAATTCAAGGCAGAACTTCGTCTGTCTCTAGGGAGCATCCAGGAGATGTTTCATGTCCTTAATGCATATTGAAAAAGTGCCTAATGTAATAAGTAAGCCCTGATTTTTGCAGGCAAAAATTTTTCTTGCCAAGTTTCACACTGGAACAAACTGCAGATATCCCATATATTTTCTTCTTGGGAATTTTTGCCAAATTAGAAGATACAGTTTGCTTGCAAATACTGCCTGCTGATGTTGTGGAAAACAGGAAAAACTCAACTTTGACATACGACCTCCGAAAATTTTTCTTTTTACAAACAAAACAGAAAACTCTTCTCCAGCATCATCACATCCCAAGCCAATATAATTTGCAGAAAGTTAGAGCATTTTTTCTTTTAACTGAAAACACTCTCGGGCTGTTTCCACAGAAACCACATGCAAATGTTTGACAACTTTTGCCTTATACTTTCAAGACAGAAGTCAAGAAAGAAGTAGTACTTTATCTTTAATTATCGTAATGCGATATAGGAATTAACATTTAAGAAATCCAGTGTAATCCATTATTTTTGTTCTTTTTAAACACTTGTGCAACTAACCAATTGTAACAGTTATTTTTTTTTTAATTAGTAGACTGTTCAGTTGTTTTTCCTTCATTTAAATGTATTTTGTTCAAGTTTGGTTTAAATCTAGTAAATACCTTAATTTCTAGCACTCTAAAGTGGCTGCCATAGCTTCACAGCTCCCTGTAAATTTTCCTATGTTTGGACACTGGCGTTTGAAAGAAGAGCTGCCTAACATATTAATCGCCTCTGCTACTAGTAATTTATCTTTTCCGATGTCTACACAAAATAAATTGCTTGTAATGGCAACACAAATAGCTATCGAATATACAGCACTGTCCCACTCCGTATTATTAAAGCCTCATTTTAACAACATGAGTGCAGATCCTGTTGGTCTCACCTGCTCAGCTATTAGTTTCAATTTGTCTCCCAACGCTTGCCAACACGCTGGGGTGTGTGAGCAGTCCCAGAAGACCCCTTTGGAAAAATCTCACTACATTCCCACACCTCTGACAATATTTCACTATACCTCAGGGTAATGCTAAACAATCTTTGCATTGTCCTATGCCATCTGTTCAGCATTTTTAAGCATAACTGCTCCATATTGGCGTCTCGTGCATCGTAACCAGTTTCTGTTATACCATACCATTCGTTTTTGTCATACCCTTTCCTTCCAGTTCGTTTCTTTTTCATCGCCAGCCAGCGCCGAGTACCACGCGAACGCGCTGCACGAGGCAGCCCGGAAACTGAGGTAGCGGAGGGAGCGTCGCCTTGCCCTTCATGATTGCCAGGAGCAGCATGTTCTCAGCTCCCTACCTGGGGGCAGGAGCCCCCATCCCTTCCAGGAGATCCGTGGGCATCGCCTGGCAAACCCACAGCTAATAACAGGGAAGCATGCCCACGCGAGAGAGATACTGCACGCTTGGCACTGGCTGCGGAGCCTGGAGACCAGCGGTCCCTCTTGGCCCCACTAACAGCTGGCTCCACGTCGTTAGCCCTGAGCTTAAGCATAAATGAATTACATCAGCCTTCCTCGTTCGTAAAAGGGGGATGCGTATCCTTATTTAGGAAGTATTTTGGAGCTGGGAGTGAGGATATTATGTAGATGCTAAAAACATTACTATCGCACTTTCACTGCTTGAATTAGTCTAGCCTTTTAAATGGAAGTATTTTATTTAAAACCTCCTGGCTTTTAGACTCTTCAGTAGGCATCATCAGTGACTAGTTTCCCTAGTAATTCATGTCGTCAAGTGCTTGGCTGGTATCTTAAACAAATGCATTTCCAGTACCTGAGGAATAATAAAAGAAGTTTCATGCTAAGCTGAGATCAAAAGCCCACTGGAAGAGATGCGAGTCTCTCTGTTGACATACTTGAATTCAAGAAGGCCTTCATATTAATTAAAAAAGCCTAAAATAGTTCTGACTATTCATGCATCATTTATTCAGTTCTGGAACAAATCATAAATCAATTGAAAGACCTACTGAATTTGCCTAATCAACATCCTAAAAAGGTTTTTGAAATCATGACCATGTCCCAAACAAAGAAGTATTTTTTTTTTAATTATTTCTTTGCCTTCCCATAACACTGTTCACTAACCTAAACCCTGACCATTGCTATTTTTCCAAATGAGCACATGTGGTGACATCCATCTCCCATAACCGTTGACCTCAGGAAGTTAAGAAAACAAACAGTTTCAAAACCACACTGTGAAATATGGCTGGTAAGATGGCCAGCACATTCTTCTCATTTTTCATTAGCCTTTCCTATAGCTGTCACGGGAGAAATCATCCGGCAGGAAGCGGCAGCCGTGTCTGAATAGGGAGAAGTCTGGTTAGGCTAAAATCTACAGACAGACTTTTTCCATAAAACCTCATGGTAGAAATACAAGGTAGCATCTCTTGGGCACATCCTAGACCTGGCATTCAGAGTAAAGCAAGTGGATTTGGGGCAAAGGCTCCTGAAGGGTTTATCATGGAGACGTTGTCCCCCTGAGATCCCAGAGCTGCCCCCAGAGTCAGGCACCCTGCACTGCTCGTGCCCCTCCAGATTCCCAGGAGCCCACCTGGGCAATGCCATCTTCAGCTCCTTACGACCCTGTGCTTGAGCACCTGTAAGGGAAATTTGATTTGACATTTTTATTCCTGCATCGGTGAGGTTGTCTTACATATGACCATGCCTGTGCAGCTCAGTTTCACTGTGATTTTTCATCTGAGATAGTGAGTTGGAAAAGACCGTTTGCTATCTCCCACTCCCTAGCCCTGCAGGTGTACGTGCATTACCGTAGAGTCAGGTGCTACGTCTAAGACGTTCGCTTCCTCCCCTTCTTGGTACTGGGCGCTAAACCAGACAAATTCTTGCACTTGCTGTGATGCTTTGAAACTCTCGCCTTTTCTGTGGGCCAGTAAAGGTGGAAGGAATGGCAGCCCTCAGTTTGCAGAGGGAGAAGTGAGGTGAGACACCATCCCTGCAAGTACTTTAAAGACACGTGGACATGGCGCATAGGGACGTGGACTTGGCAGTGTTAGGTTAAGAGTTGTACTCTACGATCTTAAGGGTCTTTTCCAACCTAAATGATTCTATGATGCAGCGAGAGGGAGGGATGGGTTTGCTGGCATTTCCCCAGGAGTGCGCGCTGCGGCCAGCAAGGTGCCCCAGGAGCTCAGGCTCCGCCCGGGCACAGGCGTGCAGCCAGGCGCTGCTGGGGGACAGATTCGGAGCCAGGTTAAATTACTCGGCAAGGAGATGAAGGAGTACTCAGCTTGCCTGCAACAGGAGGGACTGGCCCTCCTGCACGGTGGGGAAATACAAAGCAACCCCAACAGGCGTCAATGGTTTCAGCCAAGGGGATGCTTACTGGGAGCTACTTAGCTTTGCTCCCGATAAACAAAGATAGCTCTGCTCTGGTGTGACTCTGTGTATTTGTTAATTGGAGGCTTAATTGTGTCCTTAAGGCAGAAGCCTTGTGTTTGGGCTTTTTTGTGGGAAGGAATATCCATAGGGAATCTAGTGAGGTTTGTTGTTCAGATTAAAAAAAAAAAACAAAACAAAAAAACCAAGCAGTGGCATTGTTGTTAGGTGAGTCCCTGAGGGAATATCACGACAGCAAGGAAGGATGGATCAGAGCCAGCCACTGAGGAAAATAATGTACCTCACACCTAATGAGCAGGAAGTTCAGACAGAAGGGTTCTTGAAGCTGTATTTTAAGTCCAACCCATCGCCTCAGTGTAAGTGCGGAAAGGTAAGCAAGTGTTCAGATCCATTTGAGGTCATCAGGTTTTCCACAGTCAGAATTGCCTTATGCCTTGCACAGAGTAAGGGAATAATATCCTTCAATTGCCTGCGCTGTCAGAGGTGATGGTCCTAGGTCCAGTAATGTCCTGTATTGTAAGTGCCACGCCAACTATACTTACACGCAAGCAAAAGAGCTAAGGACAACACCATCGATATTTTAAAACATCTAGCCTGAATCACGTTGCTTCCACATCAGAAAGTCCCATTTCCAGGAACTAAACAACTACTGCTAATGGTTGGTTTGAATTGGAGAAGTCATTCAACTGACATTCAGGTGTCTGCCATCACTATTCACATCCAGGCTTATGAGATATGAAATGCATAGGTGTGAATAATTCTGTGCAAATCCCTTGGAAATAAAACACATGTATTAGCCAACAGCATGTTTTAATAATTAGAGGACAGCAGCCAAGGAATAGCATAACGGTATTCAGAATGTATCGCAACCACTTTTTCTTTCCCTTTTTCCTAACTCTCTCCCCCTCTCTCATTCCTGTTGCTGTCATCTTGCCTTTCAGGAGGCAAGGGAAGCATTTATAAGCCTCTAACCTTTAGTGCCTGAGGAAAGCTCATCTCCAGCTTCAAAACTGTGCTTCGAACTCCCTGGGTGGGAATGAGGATTCCTATGAAATGCAGCAAAATCAGGTCAGAGAGAGCACGACAGGCCCCTTCTGTGGGTTTGACTCCACTTTCAGAGGCTTCGCAGAACTGGGCCAGAGAAAAGCCAGAGGATTCAGAAAAATGTTGAATCATTCCTAAAAATTTCAGGACATTGGCCTAAAAAACACAAGGTCTCTGAAAAAACCAAAGCAAAGCAACAACCCCTTCTAATTCTTTCATTTGCCTTCTGGTTTCTCAACAATATGTATTCACATAACATAGTTAAGCTTGGGTCCTTAAGGGCTAGATGTACCTAAAAACAAGTAGAAGAAATAAAAAACAACTGCAAGAGAGAGTCTCATGTAATTATACATGTCCAGGAACTAAGATGTTAAAAAACAGGAGAAAATATGGATACCCGAATAAAATCGCAAGCTGGCAGTAACCAGCTCACCTTTCATTTGGTCACCTTTCAGTGCGTTTTTTGTTCACGTGACAAGCAGGGCCTTCTCCTGTCATTGCCACTAAAATCTCTAATCTCTGATTTAACATTCAATGATATCTCAGAATGACATACCCCTTCATCATCCATCTAATAGTGTTTGTAGAGTATCTTTTGGAACAGCACAATAATCTTAAAGCTGGTTATTTTCACACTCCACTAATTGCATCCTTCACAGGGCGGTAGTTATAATTCAGACCATCTCTTCTTCTCTCAGTGGTTTTAGCCCAAGACCAGGTAGTCCCCGATATGTTCAGCTTCTCACGTATTTCACTAGCTGCCCCACGCCACCTCCATGGTCCCGAGTGTCTGCTGGCAGCGCTTGTTCATGAGCGGCTCCTTTGTCCCACAGGTCTGGTCCTGCACCATCTATGTCCAAGAGCTAGGATTTGACTCGCAGGCCTCGGTCACAACCCCACGGAATCTTTGGGAATTCTGCTATAGATGTCAGGGAGTGTTGGACTGTAAGTAGCATGTAAATGTGTGAAAACAGAACGTCAGCATCATTTACTTTTTATGTGGAGTAATGGGCAGCATATTGGTCTGTCAACGGAAAAAAATCAGAGTTGTTCTTCCCCTTCTGTTGCAAAGCCAGAAGAAAATCGTATCATCTCTGCATGCCTTTCTATGCCCTTCCAGTCCTTTTAGTTACCTAGTATCGCAACCTTCCTTAGAGTATGGGCTACTGCCCATACTATCCGTCTTTACTATGTTAGCACACCAGGAAATCATTTGGGGTCAGATTTCTGGACACTGCCCCATAACGCGATACGAGTAATCATAATTTAAAAAAAAGCACCCATTAACTACAAACACTTCTTTTCCGCAGATTCCTGGTTGGGAGAAGCTCGGCGATAAGGAGGCCTGCACTGCAAACTGCAGAATGTTCAAACAGTGAGCCCCTGATGTAAAGTCTTATTTACTGCACTTCTAATCTACTCGTAATCCACCTTGCTCCAAAGACCATGGCACAGCATAACACAGGGCCTTCAGATAACAAACAGTTACAAAAAAACATTGACTTCTGAGCGACCTAAGCTGCCAAAAATGCATTCAGCCTCTGTGGAAAAGACCTTCACCTCTGGATAGAGCCCATCGGTGCACACCCTGTTAGCAATTGCCAGCTCTTCGAAAACGACTTTCATCTGGCTGCAGCAAATGCGTATGTAAAAGCAAGCCTGGCAGCCCTTCTCGGAGCTTTATTCACTGCAGCTTAAATGAGATAACCATCCATCATTCCACTGCGCACACCAGTCCCGTGTTTTGATTACTCACAACGCCTACCATACATGAGATGCTTTGGGTAGCCTGTCCCTGCTACTATCTTTTTACTAACTTTCAGGCAAATATTCACGTCTGGCGTTTATTTCCTCTGTGCTATGGGTACAGGGGCTTCCAGTCTCCCTTACTATTCTCACTGGTAACCAAAAGGTTTTGTTATTTCTTTTTTTCTTATAGGGTGGTGCACAGTCGATGGCTCCTCAAGGCGTTCAGTTGTTGCTCACCTAGGCATTGTTTTCACACATCAAAGATAAACCTCAAAGGACTGAAATTTGGTTCTTATCAGCACACAGAAGTAAATATAATGAAAGTAGAGTAAGCGGGGGGGGAAAGGAAGACACTTTTGTTACAGCATTACTGTCAGGAATAGTTGCTTAACAGTATATGACCTTCATGCATGCAGCATCTGGGTAGCCCCTTAGAAGAGATGCCCACAGTGCCCGTCCTACCACCCGCCTCTCGTTCCTGAGCTGCCTGCAGCTCTCTGCATGGGGTATGTGTTACTTCTCTGCATCTCAGTGCCAATTCTAACTGGACATCAGTTTTCCTTAACCAAACAATTCAGCAGCTGTCTCCAATGCTTCCCTCAGGCTCTTCCCAGCATCACCAGTGACAAATATTGCTCAGGGACAGAGCTGTGGAGCTGGACACTGGCTGTCTCTTGCTCACAGAGGCTGACATCTTTTAGGCAGTGGCAGACCTCATACTTTGAAGCTGGGGGGCTCAGACAAGCCCCCAAAATACAACTTTTCTGGTAGATAAGTAATAACAGCAAGGAGAATTAGCTTCAGTAGATCCAGGTTTCTCCTTGACAAAGTCAGTAATCTGCCCTTTACCAAGCAGCTTAAAAAAACCCACCACACTTTCATGCCATGAACAGGCAGAACTTCACACTTGCTAAACCATCAGACTTCAACCTTATGTATAATGCTATCGGTGCAATAGTGCCTTTGCTCAACGAGGCGACTCTTTTGCATAAGTAAAAGCAATAAATGCTCAGCTACTCTTTGTCATTTATTGATTTCCTAATTCACTTGGAAAAAAGTGGTGAGATCAGATCACTCAGAGGAAGTGTTCAGGATAGCAGCAAGAAGTCTGAGTTCTGAGAAACTGTTCGCACCAGTGAACATGAGTATTGCCAGAGAAATTATTTAAACTTGTCTGAGTTGCTTAAAGCAGAGCAGACTCAAACACACAAACAAATAAACAAATTCTCTTGCAGCCATTAGGGTTTATGCTCTCCCTCACTATCCTGATGCAGACAGAGAACTTACTAGCCCACAATGGCCACAAGAATATATTTGGTCCACCTGAACATCTATCTTACCAGGACAAATAGCTATTTTGAAGGGTGCCACGGTACCCCTTAGTTTCCCATTGGAACAATGTGTCAAGGGATTGTACATGTTCCTGTATTCCAAATTTAAGAAGAGCCACCCTGAAAGAACGGAAGGTCTTTTCCATTCATCTTAATGTAGTTTGTAGGTTACCAATAAATACAAATAAACTACTTACAAGTAAACTCCAAAGACAGATATTTCTGCTTCAACAATTGTAGAAGTAGGTGAACAGACACAAAAAGAACACTGCGTGTGACTAAGGAGTCTTTAGGTTTATACAAAGGCAGGGCAAGACAAACCTATATAAGTTTCACATTTTGCTGTCTAGGGAGCTAGTTTCTTAGCAATCCTTTATTCCTAGGAAAGTAATTTGTCTTAACTCTATATTCATGAATTACTATTAGGACTCAGACAAACATCCTTCATAATATTTGTTCTAGCCCTGGAGAATATTAATATTCATGTCTTCCTCCACACCGAGCCATCCAAAGATTTCTTCACCTATACTCTGTCGGGAAAACTGTGACCTTCCATGCACCAATTCATTAGCTGGCATGTTCATTGGCTATAACTAAGTGCAATTTTCACCCACCCAGAGAGTAAATGGGATCAGGTAATGAGTATTTGACTAAGCCATTTGGCAGATGAATCCGTGGAGGAATAGCCTGTGGAATGAGGTTTCTCTTCATGTTATGATCTTTACATCCCCTGCCATTTTGTACTTTCTTAATCATACTTTAATCTCATAATCAGACAAACTGATAACTAATCCCTCTGGAGTGACAGCAGATTTACAGCTCACTCTGAAAGAGATCATAATGGGAAGGAACTAGGGTCTAATCTTCAGCATCCCATCTTGCATTAACAGGGAGAACGGCAGACCACAGGACAGAGGCACATGTGCATGCAGTCATTGCCAGTTCCCATTGCTCTGAGTAGTAACGGCAGTCACTAAAGAGAGAAGATCGTAATCACTAAAGGTACACGTGAATTAAGCCCAGCATTAACTAGGGCTGAAGGGTTCAGATCTAATTTAACACAGGGTCATCAGGGCACAGTTATGGGTGGAGATCACGTGGACTGGTATCCATCCACTCTAATATTAGCACGCAGGATGAGCCAGGCTGTTGCTTGACAACATATGGTTTATGTATTACACAGCCTAATCCTGTACTGTGGGCCAACATGGAAAGGGTCATGGACTTGCTTCCTACCTTTAGGGTGTTACCCTAGTCAATGGATTAGGGCAGGAGAGAGAGGGAGGGAAGAGCTTTCCTGGCAATGCTCAAACTCCTTTAAAAAAACAGCTTCCCAAATTTCTCTTTGATCATAATTTGTTTGCTTTATATGTTTTTGAAGTCTCTCTGGTGTGACAAACCCCTATTCTGCTGCTTGCATCCAGATACAGTTTTGCGATGAAAAGCTTTGTTCTCTTCCAATACTGCAAGATTTGTGATTGTTAATCTACTCTGCTATTCATCTCCACATGAAGTTATCAGACCTTACTCTTTACTGGCTTCCACTGATGTACATCAGGAATCTTTCCAAAGATATGACACTCTAATATTGAAGCAAGTGAAAGGAGGTGCAGACCTTGCATGCTTCTAGAAGCTAGTTCAAGATGAGAAGACTTTGTTCTTTATTTTGTTGTGATTGTCTTTCTGCAACAAATCTAAAAGAAGTTTACATTTTTCTAGGCAATTTTAGCTGGCATTCAGCCACTACTCTACGGGGAGCTGTGGAGTGGGTAGGCAAGGTATTGTGTCATTGCTGCAGATAAAATAGTTAAGTTCATAGTAATATTTTTTCATATTTTTAGCTCTAAGATTCAACCAGTTTTAGCATACCAGCAATTCAAAATGTCTTATATGCTGGCATTGCTCACAGTAATGCTCTCTAACTCATTCCTGTTGAACCATACAAAGCAGATGACTGGAAGCGATTAAAGTCTTCATCTGCCCTCCAGCCCCAGCAGTGTCATTCAGGCAGGGGGTTCTGAGCCCTTTCAAGCCCACCACACATTCCCCAAATTGGAGATTTTTGAGGAATAAACTCTCATTTTTAGCACAAAGCCACTGGATGCCAAGAACTGCCATTGTGCAAATGACATGCTCCAAGACTCATTTTACTATTCAGATCCCAAATCCCCCATTTCCTGTTGACTCTCGTTGCTTAAGCTAATATCATTCAGCCTACTCTTTCAACTGGGTAGAAGGGCTTAGTCAAACCCCACTGCAGTCAGAGGAACACAGTGCACATGTGTAACAGAGTAGAAATTGTTGGCTCAGAGCATATTCATTTGTTGTGTGTAACTCAGTAATAAAAAACAAATGCAGAAACTTCATTTTATATATAATAAAAATACTGCAATATTTTATGTGTCTCATTTTAGCAGGCTGTTTTTAAATAACAACCTTATTTTTTTCCAATTGCAAATCTCTGAACAGAGGAGCAAAACATTAAAAGTATTTTTAGTTTACGGGCTAAATGTCCAGCCCAGCAGTTTGCGAGCAATATATGTATACTGATAATAACCACAACTAACAGGGGATGCAATGCAGCCGCAGTTATTTCTCTCCACTCTTCAAGAACATAGTCCTCCTGTTCAGAATTCAGATGTCAGCCAGGATTGCTAACTGCATTGGTTCACACTTCCCTGAAGAGAAGCAAAAATGGTAGATTGTTCTTTGAAATACCACAAAGCCTTTCTGAACGTCACAGCTCAACGGCTCAGGGAACTGAGGGAATGGCACTGCAATTTTAATTTTTCTTCTTCAGATAGTTGGTTTTAATCAATAAGCAGGGTACTGTTGGAAATTTGACATTTTGAAATAGGTACAACTCTCTGAGAACATAGGGTTGTTGGTCTTTCTCCAGGGAATGCCAGCAATACTGAGGGACCTCCCGAGCTTAAAGAGATATTCAATAGTTCAAAGATATGTAAGTGGAAATCACTTTGCACATAAACACATCCCACCTTTGCGGAACATTTGCTTTTATCTCCTGAGAGTACACCCATCTCCGCAGAGCATGGTGTGGGTCTGACCCACAGCCATCTGATGTCAGCAGAAGTCCCTTCTGGACCGCTCTGAGCAGGGCTTATACCAGGGGTTCTCGAGGCACAGGCAGGGACACCCAGTACCACGGAGGGGCAGGTAAAAGGTTCTGTTTTTCTTCAGGTAAAACGTTAAGGGTGCCGTGCAACGAACGCACCGTGAGTGAAGTACCACTAGAGATGTCAGCCCAGGGCTGCCAAAAAATGCAGAAGATTCAGTGTTCATTACAATGTATCATAGCAGCATTTTTGTACTATCAAACTGAATTTGCAGTTTCCACAGAGACTCTTCAAATCATCTTGGTATCATTCTAGTAAAACCTGTAGTGAAAGACAATAGCTCTCCTGGAAGCAGATGGGCTTAACACCTTCAAAAATGAATTTGTCAGCAGGGCCAGACACCAGCTCTCCCTTAGCATACTCCTGAATCACACTACAATACCTTTCCCCCCCCGTCTCCAGTTACCGTGTTTTAGGATACCATGAGCATACCATATGAAAGGAATGATCACCATCCTCTGAAACACGCATTTCAGTCCCTACAGAGGCTGAATTGGGAGAACTAGAACTGAGTGGCTCTTTTCGGTTTCCCCAGCCGGAGGGTTTGGAGTGAGCAGGGTGTATTGTTTCCCACTGGTCTTCTGAGGTGAAGACAAATTAGCCTTCTCTTCTGACAAATTGGCATCTTGTTTTCAATAACAAAGTCTCCTAATTGAAAGCGTAAACTCTGATGTCAAAATCCCTTGCGTTTTCACACTTTGTTTTTATCTTAGTCGTGTTCCTTTCCTTCATCATCTCTAAAAGAATTTTTTTAAAAAAAGAGACAGTCCCGATGTCTCCCAGTAAGAATAATTAATTATAATCATCACTGATAGGCATGACTTTACAGGTGGGGACAGACAAGTGTATTCAGAATCACAGACATAAAACAGTTTTTACCACCAGCCTCTTTCCCCTTTGTACTTTCGGTAGCAATTAAGTTGTCCTGTTTATACAAAGGGGAGTGTTCTGGAATAAAATACTGGTCAAAGGGAAAACATTGGTGAATCTCTCACTAGGAAAGTACTGTAGCATTGTTATTTTCCCTCACTTAGGTGTCAAAACCAACAGAGCCACACGCTGCTCAGGGGAGCTATGCTGAAAAGCGCTGCTGGGCTCAGCAGCCCCAGGGCTCGCTTGGCCTTTTCCTTCTCCTCCCACCACGATGCCAGCAAGCCAGCTCCTGACTTCCGACGGTTGCTTCGAGAAAAGGGTCTGAGAGGCCTCTGCTGAAGTTCGCTATGTTGATAAATGTCCGAGAAGCACTCTGGGATCCAAGGCTTAAGTGACTATCTATCTGGAAGATGGTACCAACCAACTCAGTCCTCTTCCAAAGGAGAGGAGCAAGAGAAGGGTGTGCTCTCCCCACAGTGATTTGCTTGGCATGGGGAGATAGGGCATTCCCAGAGGAGCAATGTCGCATCTTCCCCTTCCCCTTTTCTTTGGGCCCTGGAAAGTGCTCACTAATTAGGCAGTTGCGCTGTGCCCCGAGAAACAATGAACAAACGAGCCAATTAGCCCCAATTCATTGTTAAGCTCGAAGCCAACCCACAGCAGTACTTTTCAGAGCAAATTTCCTCACTGGTGACTTTATTTTGTTACCATTTTTACTGCCATCTAATTGAAGCCACTGATGGCTAATTGCTTCATTTATCATCAAGTTTACAGGCCACACACTGCAAAACTAATTAGAGACCAGACATTGTGTTTCAGCCTCCCTTTGAAATATTGCTGGCATTTACATGTAATTCCAATTCATTATGTTTCAAAGAAGCTGAGAGAGTGGAAATGAGAAGATTATTTCTAAAAAACAGCACCAAGATTAGGCAGGCCCAGACTGCACTCTAACACAGCTATTTTAAGCTTATTGGGAAAGGGGGTGGAGGAGAATGAGCAGTTTCCCCCCCCAGTTTTTGACCCTACCAAGCGCAAACCCAAAACCCACTTAATGAGTCTTGTATAAACGCTAGCAGTGAGCTCTGCTCCGCATGCACAGTTCTCAACCGTACCAATTTTCACAGGGAAGTGGTGAATTTTGCACTTGAGGTGAGAAATACTGCCCTAAGGATTTAAATCTGACAAGTGCCAAGGTCTTGTGAAGGTTCCTCTGTTTGGTGTGGAAAGAGGGGAAGGCAGACCTCGGCATTCACTGCACATTGATTTGACAATAAATCACCCGAAGCCTGCAGACATTTGGCAGACCTGCAAAGAATTGCTGTTATTTTAACGGAAATCTGGTAGATTTTCTACTTCTAATGCATTTTCAGATAAATGCCTCTGATTTGGAGCCAGCTTCGCCCTTGCCTTGCACAGGTTTCCCCACTAACTTCGCTGGGGTTACTCTTTGGACTGAGGTACTCATGACCCAGTTCTGAGTGAGAATAAAGCTTGTTCTCTTTCCTGCTTGTTGTTTGATATTCTCCTGTTGCAACTATTCCTCTTCCTTCCCCTTTTAGGTCCCCTACATCCTGATGGGCTCATTTCTCCCTAAATAAACTTACAGCACAGAAGCAAAATGCATTTGTTGCCTGGGAAACATGCAATTCGGTATACGAGGTGGCCATCCTAAGAGAACCATAGACCTCCAAGGACGTTTTTATATCAATAATTGTAACCAACCAGAAGTACCAGGTTAGTATAACATTCCCTCCTACTTGCTTGCTACTTTTCAAAATGTTTGACAAGTTTCTCATTATAGCCCATGATTTATTTTGGTTTTATGTAGAGTCTTGGTCTTCATTTCAGAAATGTTTTATTACAATAGTGAGAGAATTTGACAGAATTTCAGAAGGGAGCAGAAATCACTGGCGGAGGATTACTGCTAAACTCTTCATTGTATCATCACTCTGTCTCATTAGCTTCTCTTTTTCACTTTGATTCAATGACTGTTTTCTGTAACATGCAGCTTCTTTGAAACAGTCCTATCTCAGGCCTTCTAAATGCCGCTAAATATATTGCAATAGCATATAAAGTCCTGCTTCTGGCATTGATAGCACACTATCGACAGCAAACCCTCTCTCTCTCCCAGGAAAATATTCACACCACTATTTTCCTCTAAAAAATAATCAAAGGGGTGTTCCCCCCTGGGGACACTGACTGGGTATGTGGGGTTATTTTCCAGTTAAATTATGGTGGTTCCTGAAGATCCCAGCAGTGATCATTTTGCTTCTTGCCAGATAAGGAAACTATTATTAGCAGAGTGATAATATTATCTGTTTTCTCTGATACAAATCTAGGGACATACACTAAGTTCAGTCATCATCAGCCCTCTGCAGTGCAAACTCTGGGAGTATCTTATATGATGTATCACGGAAGTAAACTGTATATCAATACATGATTATTATATTTATCAAGGATTTCTTCCAGCTGGTACACAGTGCTTACTACTGAAAGTAAAGCCAGAAAGGGACAACGTCCACAACTAAGAGCCAACCACAACCTCTCCCATAACAGCACCAAAAACAAATGCAGGGAACCTTGTGCTCGTAGTAGTGAATCTTGCAATAATCAAAGAAAGAAGCCGGGGTAATTGTACCAAGAATCTAGTCCCAAAATAAAGGTTGCAATGGATTTAAAAGCTGGTCTTGGTCTGTGGTTAAAGGGTCATATATGTAAGGGCTCATCCTGGTTGAATGGGGAGTTTCCTGAACTGGTAACAGGAGAGCCCCAAGTGGTTTACAGGGCTGCCTCTAGCTTTCTTTATCAGCAACCACCCTTTCCTCTGTCTTTTCTTCAAGTAAGAGCCAACTCTAATCCTTTTGGGGTATTTTTTGGGGGTCTGTGTGTGTGTATCAGTGTTCCTGCCACAAGGCCTCACAAGAGTATCTATCTCAGCTGAAAGCAAGGCTGAGGGGGCATCTAGATGTAGATTCTAGCACAGCCAAAAAAAATAATAATCTTAACTGCTCTGTAGCCCTCACAGATACGCTGGCCATTGCAGGCAATAACAGCTTTAAAAACCTCAGCATTAAGCATCACCTTCTGATAGAAAAGTAATTTTCCCAAGCTACCGTGATTTTTGGGACAGCTTCCCAAACTACCTTTTCACCAAGATTTATAAGCAAGTTTTAAAAAAAAAAAAACAAACAGCGATGGGCTTATCAACAAAGCAGAGACCTAACCTTCCCCACTTCCTCCAGCCTGAACCAGCTTACCACTTGAACATTCTTCTCCAGCATCCAAACTCCATGCCGTAATTTGATCCCTCCAGTGACAATAAGAAAAGCAGTCTACGTTGCTGCGTAAGAAAAATAAAACCAGCAATTAACAAGTTCCTATATGTTTCCTGTTTACATAATACAGCTCTTTTGCGGGGCAAAAGCCCGGAAGAAGCTGATAGGCCTGGAAAAGATTTGCAATAAAGGCTATTTGAAATACCCACCGATGCAACTAGACCTGTTGTTTCCTCCATGAAGAGTGTCAAGGGTTGGATTTAAATGCTGCCAGGGCTGGCTAGAGGTGGCAGCACAGAGAGCTTTCCATAGGTGACACCTGCGGGAAAGCTGTTCTGCACCACTAGTAGTAGGGGCATTTCCCATTACAACTACTTTATTTTAAAAAAGACTACATGCAAAGTGTATACACTTCATAAATGCATTAGAAGTTTACTATTATCCTATTAAAAAAAAATAGTAAGGGAGGTGTTGAGTGGCTGCTTCTTTTCATTTTTTATAAGGTGTCTCCATATAACATACTCTATCAGTCTTGTCACATCTCCAAGATAAGGAGTCGTACTTGATCTTCAGTGAATGCTACTACATATATGTTGCCATTCGGCTTCTATGCTCGAGTACCTAATGAAACAAAACCTAAACTGTGCTTGCTGTTATGCAGTATGTTATGTTCTAAGGCCTTCAATGATACCCATTATGGTTTACAGGTCTCAGAGGGGTTTTTTCTGTTATTTATGGAGTCTTATGCAAACTGCTAGCCACTTGAAACACTCTTTGTATCAGGTACTTTCCCCTCGCCCCAGTCACATGTTTGACATTTTTAGTTTTAGTTTCCTCTCTGAGAAGAATTTTAAACTGAGAAAGCGAGCTTTCATTTCAAGGGAAGGCATGAACCTCAAGAGGAGCTTAGACAGCTCTCTTGCTCTTTAGGCAGGGCCATAGGAACAGGCCAGCTAGGAGCAGACCATAGTCCAGCCGTCCCTGGCAATAAGCAGGGTCAGCAAGGCACTGGTGTAACAGCTACCTCGCCGCATGAAGTCCCATTCCTGCCATTAGTTTGCTGGATAACCTCTCCATCACACTGTACCACGATTTCTCATTTAACAGGAGCTTAGCATCACCAGTCTTTTTTGTAAAACACCTCAAGAGGAAAAGTCCTGTAGAAGATTCAGGTACGACCTTTTTGCTACAGTTGTATTAGCAGAAGATATTAAAACCCCTACTGCTGGAAATGTAGTTATTTCTAATATTCCTGGCTTGTCTTATTTTGATTTCCGATAGTTCTAGTCATGAACAAAGTTTGATGTCATTCCAGAAAATTTAACTGCATATCAGAATAGCTGCAATAGTTTTGCGTTTTCCTTTTTTTCCTAAACTATTAATTCAAGAACCAGAAAGTCATATAATACCACCCAAAGTTCAAAAGAACTACAATATTTCATTCTGATCCTCACTTTAAGATCAAGTGAGCAACGCAAAAAGGTTTGGAATAGTCAACTTATTTTTAGAAATTGAAAAATCAAACTGTTGGGACACAATTCGGTTATGCACACGTTATGCAGGAGAACAGCTCAAGTTCTGGTCAAAAAGGCTGAAGGCCATGCTTGAAAGTGTACTTTAAAACTTCCCTGAACTTGGCCTAACTGAGAGAAATTTAATCTAAGCTGACAGGCCGATCGCCACCGATTTCAGTGGGAGTTGGGTCAGAGCCCATGCGTGCTGCAGGCTCCAGCTCCCCATACAGCTACTGAGTCCCACAGAGTTAGGGTTGGCCTCAGGTGTGTCTGCTCCAGAACCACAGCTTCATGTATCCACATTAAATTCCCCTTTTCATCCATTTAATCTTTAAGCTTCAGTTTTTCATTAAATTCTCAAGCTTTAGTTTTCAGATACACATTCGTGGACTGCCAGATCTAGACAAAGAAGCTGCAAAAGCCTGAGGACAGTTACTATGTTCAGCATCCAAACTTTTCTGAGGACATAACTTCATGTGGTTGCACAATAGTAAGTACCGTGACTTCAGCATTATTTTTTATCTTTCCAAAGATCTTTTATTCTACTAGTTGTTTGTTATATTTAATATACGTTAAGCCAGCAGTTTCCCCTCTTGCAGTTTGCTTGGGACTACTATTAATAAAGGTTTAACATATACAAAATTATTCCTCAGATGTCCACGCCAAGTTTGCAGACTGTGTGTTAAGAAGTTTTCAAGTAAACTGCTGGCAAGAAAAGGCTGGATAAATTAAAAATGGGAAAAAGATTAACTCCCCATATTCTAGTTCAAGAAACGGTGGAATACATTTCATTCACATTTCCCAGGACGCTACTGAAGAGAATGGTTTAAAATCAAAATGATTGCTTAACCTTAACCATGAAAAAGCTATAATCATCAAATTAAAGGGGTAAAATTTAGGAAAAGTGTGGGTTGAACCGTCCTAGGATATATGGTCAGTCCTATGATGTGAAGTGGGATATGGAAAAGGAATAACATAATAATAACATACATTTTTAGTATCTTTCATCCACAAGAATTTCAAAATGCTTCCCAGACTAAACATGAAAGTCCAGATTCTGATTTCTGCTTCCCTGGTGTAAATCCAAAGTGATTTGACTGAAGCTAGAGTCGACTCTTCAGTTACAAAATTGAAATTGAGATCAGAGGTTTGGCCCTATTGTAGGCATACAGTAATGGGTTTCATTTGTGCACTGGTCTCGTTCAAATAGCTATAATTTGAAGCAAATTCATTTTCCAGCATAGGGAGAACTAGAACTGATAAATTTGGCACTCAAATATATACAGCAAGAAAGAAGAAAAAGCAGTAATGCAGCTTTTTAACATTCATCCAGAGATGTAAAACAGGCAAGTATCCCTGTGAGTATAAAATATTATTGCTTTAATTCAGATCAGTAAAAAACCTCTCCAAGAAAACACTGAAGTAAAAGAGTGGGAGGAAGCAGAAAGAATTAATGTATTAAAGCACATGAATTTAAGCTACAAAGATGCTCTTTGTCCAGTCTACTCAAGAACTCTTTTTTTGACAAGAAAATAAGCTTTTTTTGGTGCAGTACCCCTCATTCCCAGACACAACCAGATCCTGAAGATCTAGTTTTCTTAGCTCTACAATCATTGCCTCTATAATTTTATTGTGCTGTGAGAATTAGAAGCAAGAGATCCTTCATGACTATCAACATTTTCCAAGTTGGCTTTGGAAAACATTGCAGTTGATCTGCAGCCTTTTGTATTGTTTTAAATGCCTGAGCGCTGTCCTGAAGTTTTGCTTTCTGGACCTGATCTGATGCCTGCTGAAGTTCACCACAGTTTCTGTTAATTCCAGTGAGGCTTGGGTTGGGGTCTTCTATGACCATAGAGCTGAAGTAGATTTTTTTTTTAAAGACTTCTTCATAAGCTGCTGGACTTTTTTTTTTTTTCTTTAAACACACCCTGCACAAATTCTCCCTCGACCTTTTTTTCCAGGGCAAAGACCAAGGGTCAAAGATCTTTCATGGAGAGGAACATCTCTACTTTTGTCTGCTTTTGCACAGAATTGTACCCTTCCTAATCCAACTGTGTGTTAGCAAATAACTTAAAACTTCCCAGGAGAGTATTTATCTGATCTCAGGTCAATAAGAGTGGCTTTAGAACTTAAATTGCTGGTATGTAAAGAGCAACAAACCCTGCAGATTATTTGAGCAGTAGGGTCAGAAAGCAAGAATGAACCTGAAGGAAAAAGTTATAAAAAGTTCCCTTTGAATGATGAACATTAAACTATCTGCTGTTATTTAAATAAACAGGGTTTGCACACACCATTGATCAAGATTGAATAAGTCCTCCTGTATTTCTGGGCTTCTGATTTCAGACAACCAAGGGTCACCACCAGCTCAAGTCACCATCTAGTAAGTGAGCTTGCCAGTTCTTGGCCTTCTGCAATTAATCTTTTTTAAAAAAGTGATACTGTGGTACTGCAAATTAATGATGTTACCAGTCCAAAATTCAGTAGCCTAAGATTTAAATTAATTATGGTCAAAAAGGGGACAATGACACAAGCCCTTCACATTTGACACAAAAATCCTCATCCAATTAATACCCAGGAAGCAATTCTCCATCTGCATTACTATACCACTAAGCCCTGAAACAAAGACTGTGAATTTAAGAAAAATACTGTGATTTATATACTGGCTGTCACGGGGACTGCTAAAATTGAATAAAATTAGTCCTTCATGGTGATTTTGTAATGACTACAATTTCTTTATATTGACCTAGGGAGGCCCCTTCTAGCCTGTCCGTTGAATACAAGCTTGCCAACTAAAACCACACAGAAATACAGAGGAATGAGATTTTTAAGCAAGCCTTTCTCTGTCTGGCCCCTGTGTTCTTTCCTGTGTGGACAAAATACATAGTCCAAGGGTATATTCTATCTGAAGAAATAAAATTCTTTAGTAGTCTGGCAGTAACCTTGCCTCATCACCCAGCCTGGCAATATTTGCTCAAGCGAGGACCAGTGCCTGAGCATCTCTACTCCTCCAAGGAAAGGAGGAGGGACTGATTTTAGCCTTTACCACTCTCTCACCATTATTTTACCTACCTTGATGCTGCTGCTGGTCTGCACCGTCCCCCAAGACGCAAGGAGCATGCAGCAGCCCTGGGGAAGGAGCGGGGAAGCACGGCTAGGCTGTGGCTCTGCGAACCAGCCACAACCTCTGGCTGCTGCTGGCCCGCCCGCAGCTTGGCTCCCAGTCCTTCAACCTTGAACGAGGCTAAAAAGCAAGTGCTTTCTTGAGCAAGGTACCCTGCAAAAGCAGCCTTTTACTTCAGAGCAAAAAAAAATCCACCTGCTGCCGTTTGCTGTGTGCAGAAACATGGGACTTCCCATACGGTCTCCATAAAAATACAGGATTGCAACAAGGTGGAATGTTTGAATTATGCAGTTTGGGTTTTGTTTCTCCTTTTAATGAAAAAGCTCTGGCAAGGCCTAAATATTTCTCAAGTCAAAAAGAGATAACGCTAGAGACAGGTAGGTTCTGATTTGTAAGGTAAAGCATCTGGAGTCCCCACTGACTTCAATTAGAGCTTAAATTACCCACTCCTTCCCCAAGCCAGACCTTCTCCTTGATGCAGAGCTGAGAACTGCTCTGAGCAGTTTCGAGAATTTTCAGACTGTATCTTAAAAAAAAAAAAAAATCACTGCTCTCCTATTCATTTCTGCAATAAACATAACAAGCTGGATTTTTAGTTGCAACCATTTTTAAACAGAGCAAAGGAACTAGGACACAAGTGTGAACGGCAAGGTTACAGTCTGACAGAATGGGATCTGGATAGAGCCATCTCCCTTCCTAAGCTGAAAAAGGCACATGCTTTCAGCACATACAAAGGGAAACACACACCCCATGTATTTATTTCCTTCCCAGGCTCCGGTCATCATCACAAGTAACAAAAGTGAACAACAGGTTCTAGCACCTCCCTAATGGTCTCCACCTGTCTCTGCTGCATCCAATACAGAAAGGAAAATATTCCTCAGCATCCCTGTGGGTATCAGTGTCAAAAGATATCAATACACTCTCGTCATCAAAATACTTCTATGTATTTCTAGAGTAGCGGGGCTGTTTGTAGAAAATGAACAAAAATTTCATTGTTACGCTCAATTGCCTTTAACTGAGTATGGGAGCAATCTATGGATAAATGATGTGTTTGGTGCAAGCCCTTATCACCTTGAAGCAGGATCTTAACTTGAAGGTGGAAAATCTATTGCAGTTGAATTCAAGAGTAGTTTATGAATCTATTTTAAGGGGAATCATTTCTTCACTCTACTCCTCAGCACTCTCCTCCTAAAAAGCATTCTGAAAGTCAGACATGTATGTTAGACCAGTTAAGACTTGTTCTTTGGAAGATCTCCTCTACCAGGTTGCATGTACACATTCATTTCAAAAGAACTACTTATTTAAAGTACCAGACAGCACAGCTGCCACTGCTAAGTCCTAAATGAATACACAGTAAAATTGCTTTTTGGATTATTAACAGATAATCAAAACCTTCCAGAGGACATCAGTTACTCCTGATATTGCCAACATTGGCTTTCTTCTGCATTTCCCCCAAGTCTCTCTGAAAAACCCAGATGCGTCTGACCCATCTTTCAGAGCTACTCACCCCTGGATGCAGGAAGCTAGTCCAAGTCTTCAGAAGGAAAGGAGCATAGAAGAGGGTGGAAGGCATGAGGGGATATATATATATATATATAGCTTGTAAAAGCCTAATGAAAGTTAATTAATTAATTAAGCACTCAGGTCCTGAAGGGCTGCCTCTGAAGTGATCCAGAGAACTCCCATGTCCTTGAACAATCTGGAGCTTTGTCCCCACCTGCATTCAGCTGGTATTTATTATTATTTTCTCCTTTTAATGTCTGTGGACTCTCAGTGCTGTAACCCAAATAGGATTTTCAATATAGGTTGTTTGCACATCACTGTGGAAATAAGGAGCTGTGTAGTCCCCTAACCAGAGCAGAAAATCTGGAGCATCCGTTTTTTGCAGTTATAGCCCCATACTGGGAGGTCTTCAGGGAAATCAGTGAAGCTGCCTGTGTCTCATTTACCCTTCATAACCCTACCACCTCCCTGTTGCAAGTCCTACTTCACATTTGAAAGGTGTTTGAAACAGCCACATAAAGGAAGTACTAGAACTAAAAAAATAACTTAGTCAATAGGGTATCAAACCAAATGCTGAGTGCTCTTTGGCATAAGAGCCAGCGATACATTTTCCATGTGAAACACTAAAGAGCTGAAGCTGAAATCTAGTGCATCTAGTCAGGAAAATGGTCTTAAAGTGGGATGTTACCTATACCAATCAGATGCTTTTACAACTGGCTCTATGGAAAAGCTGAGATGTACTCTATCAGTATGGAGATTTGCATTGTCCATTTATAAATACAGTCTCTTACTCATGCTACAGGCTCAATCAAATGGGAATTTCCATTGCTTTTACAGCGCATGGGTCATATTAATTTCCTTGACAAAGTAGGTTTTTTTGTATCTGGTGAGTTGATCTTCAGGACCCAAACATAATTTTTGCGAGGAGAGATAAAGGAATATATTTCTGTGGGTGGAGGAGGTGCAGAATTTCAGCAGTGGGACAGTGGAATCATCCCTTGCCCATGGCTGTTTCTGGAAGACATCCCGGTGAGGTTCTCTCGTTCAGCGCTGTGTTACCTCAGAAGGGACTGCAACGCTGTTTATACATACACAAATACTGCACATTTTCCTACAAGCCAAATGGTGTTGGATTTGCCCGGAGCAATAGCTAAGGAGGCCTAAATATTTGACCAGAGCTTTGTCATGTTTTTTCCTCTCATGCCAGACTTGCTATTAAGGTTTTCTTCATTTTGGAAATGACTCGGCAAAAGGAGGGAAGAATGCCACTCTGTACCTCAGCCCCACAAGTAACTACGACATTTCTTACATCATTGGCGAAGGACCCATCAATGTTTTCTTCTTCAACATAAATCCTGCGCTGTGAAAACCTGCTGCTCCCCCTCACCTTTTCTGTCCTCTGTTTTTCTCCTGACAAAACCAGTGACATGACAGTTCTTAAATAAATCAGCTCCCGGTTGTGTTTTATGATGTCACGGTGAGCGCAGGCCTGACCCTTAGTAATCAGCATCTCGGCACACCAGGAAGCTTCCTGCTTTAACCACTCTAGCAGCCAAGCAAAATTGCCTACACTGCAGAAATGATGTGAATTACCTCACCTCTGTGTATCATAATAACCCTTACCACACATTATGCCAAATGTTCAGCACTGAGCTGCAAGGAGTCAAAATGCAGACAAAACCCCAATAATGTCTAAAACAGAGTTCAAGTGAAGCTGGGTCCATGCCAGGCTGCGGAGATCGTTCTTCATGTCAGCCTCAGATCTGACTCTTGTGCATATGAACTAACAAAAGGGGCTGGGAATAAAACAGCATTTGAGTTATTCTCACAGAGCAGGTACTTAATAATATCCACATTTCCAGCATTTGAACATTACACTTTTATTAAGCAAAAAACCACTCCCACCAAAGATCCCTCAGTTGCAGTAAAGGCTGTGAGCATGATTTTATTTCAGCCTGTGAACAAAGCCATATGGATTTCATCTGAGGGATTTGGGGGTTTTGATTCGTATAAAAGTCATGATGTCAAACAAAACTTCAAATCAGTCCCAAAACATATGCAGTGTGACAGCCGACAATGGAAACTACACAATGACATTCTTCATCCCAGCAACATCTTCAGGCTCAGCAAGGAATCAAGCACAAATGTGGATGGGCTTCAGCTTTCCAAATCCGAACGAAAGGCGGCGTCTGACACTTGAATTACGCCATCCCACAGCTGGGGATGCATTTGACAAACACGTTTCTCACGGCCACAAGCCATTCTCAAACTTCTTAGAAGATTCAGTATTCTGAAGACGCTGCCGTCCCATGCCCCTCGCCACACAGCCTTTCCTACTTTTGAATACGCCTCCATTCATCTCCTCAACTGTAACCTGCAATATGCACTTTATCCTGCCCACAGTTTTTGCACAGTGCACAGTTCAGAGTGCAGCAATGTTAGTGGGGATGTTCCTCAGAGGGTTTGCGCTCGTCATCAGTGAGCATCTCTTCTTCTTTCCACTTACTTCCTTGACATTAATCCAGAAGGAAGAGACGCCTACTCTAAACTCCAAATCGGAATGCAGTGTCCAATTCTTCAAAAACCAGGTCTCAAGGGTCTACGAGAAATGTCTCTTAAGCTGTGGCTACAGCCAGTGGGAGGGTAACTGGTAAAGCAAAATACAACATCAAAAGAACTTTAAAACATAGCAGAAAAACTACCTATTTTTGCATCTTGTGAGAAGTTGCTGAGAAGCACAGCAACATATTTAGGGCTACTATGCATTCAAAACAAAATTCAGGATATGAAACAAGATCTAGGTTTATTTGCTATGTACTTTCCTATTCAGCTCAGCCAAAAAGACAAAAAAAGGCCTGTTTACTTTTAATGCCAAAAAAATTACTAAAACATTTATAACAGCTGGTCATACTACCAAACAAACCATTCAATTAATCAGCTAACTACCGTATGTTTGAAAGAGACAACGCAAGTTTCCATTCCTAATAAAGTGCAAAATATTGATTAGTTCCGGGACAACACATGAATAAATTACTCGTGTTCATAACTAGGTTTTGCAGTTTCCAGAAATTCTAGGTACTTTTCACACATCGTTTATCAATATTCTTTCTTTCATTTCTCTTTGCTTTTACCCTAGGTTTTTTAGAATGATGGCCAAAATAAACAGAATATTTCCTTATAGTTCCCTCTCTCACTTCCTGCTTAAGAAAGAATTTTCACTCATGGCCTCTTGCACTTCTTGGAATCAAATTTCTTCCAGAAATCTGCAGCACTGTTTTCCCCAGCAGCTAGAATGCAGCATTTTAATTATGAGTATTATTACAATCTCCCTTTCACTCCCCCATCCCACATTCCTCCTTCTCTGTCCTAATGGCTGGTCCCTCCCAATCCAGCTGTTAGAGGCAAACCTACAAATTTACTGCTTGCTTCCTTAGTATAATGCTCTCTCAACATTGCTTTATGAGGGCTGGTCTCTCAGAAAATAGAAAAAAAAAAAGAAAAGCCTCTGAAATTTGTGACATAGCCCTTCCCTGTGGTCTACTTTTAGGTGCACTTTATACGTTGTGAAAGGCTTAATCTATCCCCATACGCGGGAGTGCCGCAGCTCGCAGCAGTGGCTTCCCCCAACGCAGCTAACACGTGCGTGGGCTCAGGGATCTCCGCGCTCACTGCGGGCTTAGCCGGGCTGCAGCATCCCACGCTGCAGCCATCAGCGAAGGCCACGTGGGTGACACAACGCACGTGGGTCCTCTAGAGCCAGATTAAGTCGCTTAAAGCCTGTAGTAAACAAGTAATTCTTTAATTGATTTCCAGAACTGCTTATAGGAATTGGAAGAGATTTCATGATCCAGCGTGAGTTTCCCAAACGATGAAAAAGTTTGAAGGATTGGGAAGGGGGGATTCCTTACGAGGACAGCGGAGCTCTGCTTCCAGAGGCACTGCAAACTAGGCTGCTGAAATGGTTTGAGAACTGTTTTCAGATTGAACTTCTTGCCAAGGAAGGACTCAGATAACACTGTCTATATGAGAAAACATTCCAGGCAATATCCCATCACATTTTAAGTTAAAACCATAGATTTTATTTTTGGATAGTGCTGACAACAGATGTATTTTAGCTAACAGAACCGTCCAGGATGGAACTGAAGGAGACCACAGGCATAATGTTCGAATTTCTAGTAATGCATAAGAAGAAATTTGTCTCTTATGCTTATTTAATTACCTAGGCTTTCTTTCCATAGTATGAGCATGTGTGTGAGCTGATAGGTATATATATATACATTTACATATAAAAACAAATACATATTTTTATATATGCTTTTGGAACAGACCATTCCAAAACAAGTCTGAGAATGACAGTAACACAGTACTTACTCTCAGCTGCACCCCATGAAAGGTTTCTAAGAGTTGAATACAGAATTTTTTTTGTCTGGCACTTTGCAAGACATGTAAATTCAATTCCTTAGGAAGACTCTACAGAGCTGGAACTAATGAGGTGAATGCATTCAGTCATACAAAGGTTTTTCTTAACCTGTTACAACTTTTTTGGAGTTATCTTCCTATTCATCATATTCTTTACAAGAATGTCACAGTCTCCATAACATACGAGCTTGAGGTTAGACAGAGGACGGGTGACAAAAATATTGGGTGCCTTGTACATGAAAATTACATGAAACTTGCACCAAATAAATTTAAAAAAAAAAGTGATTTCTGATAGTGCAGAGACTAATATAGGCATATGCTTTTAAGAATAAAGTCTTGACCAAACCTCTTCACTGTCCTTTACTGCCACAGTTAGAATGTGCCATTTCATGTGCAGTTTAACAAAAGCATTTTAACAAACTAATAATCCTAGCACCTAATATTATTTTTAAAGTATTATAGTATGACAGGTAGGACAGAGACAGAAGAAAGCAATGTACATATATTTAATACTGTTTGAATTCAAGTGTTTGAATTCTTCAGTGTCTAAACACTGTGGAAAAAAAGAAGAGTTAAAATGTCCTCAAGCTTCAGGGGAATTCTAATTGTGTTTCACCTCCTATATGTTCACAAATAAAATTCTTTTCTGTAAAGATCTGTAGAACATGTATCTTGGGCCGGTAGCAGAAGCTGGCTTAATAAATAAATCGAATTGAATGCATAGGAACCAGAGAAGCAGAGATAATTTATAAGCACATAAATCATCCAGCCAAACAAACAAAATGGAGTTATGATCAATCACAAACCTTGGATAAGTGAATTCAGAGTAGCAAGTACAAACTGTGTAAGTGCCATTCCCAGATCAAATACGTTTCAGACCTCGCAGACTCAAGAATTACAAATGTCAAAAATAAGGTTATAAGGAAACTGTTCGAGAGCCAAGAAAAAGGGCTCATTGAATAAGCAGTTTGCAGTGAGTATTATGACCATCTTTAGCCCAAGAGGTGCTTTAGGATGGCGTTTGTCCTTTCAAAAGAGAGCAAGGTTACTAGAAGATTTTCTCAGATTGCCTGATGTTGCTGAACAAATGGGCACACTTTTGAGCACAAAATCCCTTCTTGTAGTTTAAAAAAGAAAGAAAAAAGGTCAACTTAAATACAGCTTGGGAATAATTGCTTGAAGCTTCACTTACTTATGTTGCTCGCTTGAAGAAGGGCTTGGTCACTCAAAAGCATATCCTTTTTCCCACCTACACACAAGCTAGTTCTCCCTACCTATAAGGCTTACCAGTCCTGTGTGCTCAGCCCATCATAGAGCTACAACAGGCTGTTACTTCTTTAAGAGCTGTGATGGCGAGAAAGAAGCTCAGCATTTTAAAAGCCTAGAAAGGTTTTCCATCGGCAACTGTCCTTCAAGGTTTTGGTTTGAATCATTTTGTTTCATGATGAAACAGCTTCAGCCCAGAGAGCCAAAGCGCTATCCAGCCTGGCCAAGTAAATCCAGGTCACCTAAGAAAATAT
This sequence comes from Phaethon lepturus, assembly GCF_000687285.1. NCBI lineage: Eukaryota > Metazoa > Chordata > Aves > Phaethontiformes > Phaethontidae > Phaethon > Phaethon lepturus. Next base: position 153,021 of record NW_010541356.1, on the reverse strand, counting down.
TGAATCAGTCTCGAACAAAGACCATACATCCCTAAGTAAAACTGAGGAACAAATTATGAGATGAGATTAATATCTCTGATGGTGAAAAGTAATGAGATTGGCCCTACCTGACTGCAACATGATCAAACCCAGCCCTTGTGCCCTAGCTGTACAACTGACCGATGGCTGAGTCTTAAAGAGAAGGCAACCCACTCCTCCTCGCACTGTCTGCACGTCTCTAGTACTAGGAGAGGCATCCACTGATTATAACGGTGACATTCATCACTTCTCTTTTGACTTACTATTTCAGAGAAATCCATTTTCAGATTCAGAAACTAATTTTTTTTATCTGAAACAAAGAAAAGCCTGTTTTGGAGATTTCATAGCTATGTGATGCAGAAGATCACAAAACCCTAGCTTGATTAGATTAGATTTTATTTTCACCTGTAGTGATTTCTCCAACACTATTTTAGCAAGGCTGATAAAATCAGTAGCTACTTCACCATATGTAGACACATTGTTGAATCAAAGATGACAATTTGTTTTTTAAAGATGGTGGCCCTAGATATTATAATTATCTTCCATAATTTTACACCATACATTCCCATCCCTCATCTTTTCATTTTGTTGCTTTTCCCTAGTATTACAGTCATCTGTTGTACACTGCTTTCTCTTCCTAGTGGTTGATCTTGTAAATGCTTTCTCATACAAGGAGTTCCATTGGCTTCAATGGGAGTCCTCTTATAAGTAAGATTTTTTTAGTACTGGGAGCTACTCTGTGCATTTTTTGAAGCAGGAAATCATCTTTATCTCTTTTGTAAAAAATGATAAATAATAGCCCCAAGGGAGACCAGTCACAAGAAGTAGATGGCTTAACAAAACTCGCATCTGGCATACACATACAGTTAGGTTTCTTTAGACTTCCCATTTTTTTCCAGTTTTTCCAAGGAAGGGAGGAAGAATGCAGCTTCAGGGGTGGGAAAGTTATAAATGACATTCCATGAAAAATACTTCTTTAAAGTAGATTTTTTCCCCCCTCTAGATTTCTTTCTCTCATCAGTAGGAGGCTAGTTTTTAGACACGCTTCTTTAACACTATGACCATATTGAACCATTCCTTTTTTTTTTTGTTTTTTATGGTATAACATAAATAGCCTCAATGCAGAGAGCCTGAGGACAGGCTCTACAAATGATTTCTTGACCTCCTCCTGCAGACCCAGACAACATGAGAAAGGTCTTCCGAGGGCGCCACCAGCACTGCCATCCCGAGCCAAACGCCCGAGGTCTCCTTACAACTGCCAATACTGAAAATGTACAAACATGTGGTTAACGATCTTAGCAGAGACTCGATTCTGGGGCCTTGCGTGTCAACTGTTTTCACATTTACCCTCTTCTTTGCAATGACAAGGGTTATAAACTTTAAGGGAGAAGGTTGTTATTTCTTTTAATGAAAGCTTCTTTTTTTTTTATTATTTTTTAGTAGCTGAACTGGGTCTCCCGGGAGAGACAGTAAGGCTCAGGTAATTTCACATATCTCTAAATTACACTGAGGTGGGGTAACAGTGCAGTTGGGGTCCCTTACACTGTTGTACAGTGCTTCACAGTGCTGGGGTACCTTGTCACCCCCATACAGCTCTGCCACAAGCCCCAGAAAAAGGGGGAAGGAATGAGGGGCAGCCACATGAGCCCTCTCCCAGTGCTCTTGTGGTGCGTGCAGCATAGCCAAACCAGGAACTGCTCCAACGATGGGGTAATTTGTCTCATTTTATTCAATTAAGCTTATTTGCATATCTGAGGTTAATCTTTTTTCCTGTTATTCTAGCAGCAAATCCACAACAAGAGACACACTGGTACACTGAGTGGAAAATCATATGTTTGTGTATGCCCATCACTGAAGTCAATCACAATAAAAGATATGACAAATTATGTGATTCCTTTTCAAAATTGAATCCTGTGATGTTTATGCAGAGCATAAGGATACTTATGCCTTTAATGCAACAAGCCTGCTTTCTATTTACATAGATGAGTGAAACGTTGCCCTGGCATTACACAGAGTAAAGTGTGCAAATTCTAAACCCTTCCATAGTCCCTGGATATAAGAGTGCATTCATATGTTTGCGTTTAACATGAACAAATTTATGATCTGATGTGGATTCCTCTGAGTACAGATGTATTCCAAATATTTGCTGAGCCTTAATTTTGACAGAACAAATGTGAGTGCTGCGGGGGGAAGAAAAGAGTTATTTTCTATTTATTTTAAGGGTTTTCAGTGCAGTGCAGGCTCCTTTTTTTTATGAGGGGGTGGCTTGGGGCTTGTCTGTGACAGTTTAAAGGATACAGGTAGTGAGAATGGGCATATTAGTAGAAAGTCAAGACTGGGAAAGTAAATCAAATGCCTCCACATCTATTTGTTCATTTTTGTAACTGCAGATAGTCCACGTTTTATGAACACTGAAAATAGAAACATACACTGGAAGGTCCTTCTTTGCTGTTGACACTGCCAGCAGTTGCATAAAGTAATCCACATAAATCCGCAGCATTACCCTCAAAATCATTTCAGACAAAAATGGCACATTTTGTGATCAGGGCTTCCATAGGAAGGCAGAGCGGGAGAAACAAAAAGTGATCTTGCACATAGCCATGCATCTGTCTGGTGAAGAGTTTCCCCATACCTTGAGGAATCCCTCTGGATAATAATTCAGCTCTTGGTCTCAGTTGCATATAGAAGCCCACTGCCCAAAGAGGATGTGAACCCAGCAGGGACTATGGCTCCCTGTGCTCACGGTCCCTTTTACCCGGGTTGTTTTCCTTGATATTATGTACAGGGACACAAGCGCCCTGGCTTTCCCAGTGCCTGGTTAAGTCAACCTTAATTAAAGCCTTTCTGTGCTGATAGT
>NW_010541356.1:119286-150115 GCF_000687285.1 Phaethon lepturus | reverse complement strand
CCCACAGCATATATTGCAGTATGCTGGTTGTGGTTCAGGTTAGAGATAACTACATTAGAATAGGATATATTTTAGGCTCAGGATCAAAGTTTCCATTTGAGGGCAAATCAAGGGAAAAGTCTGATGTTTCAGTAATCATGAGAAAGGTCCCAATCATACTGATATGCTCTCAGTTTCCACAGTGCCAGTAATCTCTCAGATCAATCTGATTTTCCTGAAATTTTTGCCATTTTGAAAAGTGGGAAATGGAGAAGGGCAGCTATGTGCACAGTTTTAGATCTGCTCTGGAACAAGACCCGTTGGAGCAGAATTGAAAAAAAATCTGAATCCGAACATGTCTTTAAATCTAATGGGGATTGTATTCCTGGTTTTTATTTTGTCCTATTTCTCACGCATACAAATACGTATTTTTCAATAATCAGTCATCTGCATCAAACTTACAAGTCCCAGTGTTGTTTCCTTTGATGTAGTTGGCCAAATTCCCATTGATTTCAGTTGGAGGAGGGTCAGAACTAATGTGCATTACCAAAAACATGCAAACCCATATTCTGGCTGGCAGTTATTTAAAGAGCTATGGAGCTTTTAACAATTCAAAGCATATAACCTGTCTTTGATATGACTTAATTTGCCTGCACGTCAGAAAGAAAATGTGCTTCATATTGCGTGTCTTCCTGAAATACTCTTTTGATGTAAATGTTCTGTCTGCTGATTAACAGTTGTGTCCTTTTCCTGGGAGACCTTCTTCTGTGTGCAAGCCGGCACCTTCCCAAAGTCTCCTCTTGAAGCAAACACCTCAAGTCAACTAACTGAACCAGATCTAACTGAATTTTTTCCTGTCCCTGATTATTGTCCTTACTGAAACCAGAGGGTACGCTGGTTTCAGAGAGCCAGGTTATGAGCAGTAATTGTGGATTTCATGATCTAGGAAAGAAAGGTAAAATGCTGCTTTCAACAAAGTCAAAGTGGTGGTTTTTTGCAGGTTATATAGTGGGCTAAGATCATCTGATGAAGCAGTGACTGGCTTTACCACCAAGGCCTTTGAAACACACAAAAGGCCACTTTGCAAGAGGAGTGCAGTGTTGTTACTGAGGGACAGCACTACAGCAGCAGGTGTATGAACCAGATTCAGCTCAACCAAACACACAGGGTAGCAAGCAGTACTAAAGATGTGCATTTCTCTGTTTGCCAGAGGTAGAAACCCAAAATAGCTGCAAACCACTGACTGTCTTGGTCAATTAAAAATGAAACTGCTGGGCATTGCTTTAGCAGTGACCAAGAGGAAGAACCACTAGGACGCTGGTGTGGCAGTGAAAGATGGCTGAGACTCTGATAACTGTGGCTGAGACTCTGATAACTGCCCTGTAGAGAATTTAAAATTAACTAACAGTTAAAAGTAAGGTGAATGCCGGTGAGAAAAGTCCAGAAAAACAGCTACTGGAGGCAATGGTGAGTTTTGCTAGGGATTTTCAGGCTGTGTGCCTAATTCCCATGGCAAGTAATGGGAGATAGTAGCCAGAGTATAGGTGTGCATTTATTTTTTACAAAGAAAAGAGTTTGATCCCTGTTTAAAGGCCAAATGCACATCATCTGGAAGATAGGGCTCTTATTTTTAGAGGTAACATATTTTATGTTTCTGGCAGCAGATCCAAGGTAAGAATTTTTCAAGCTCCTTTGTGTTTAAACTCTTTAACTTCAATTCACTTTGCTACTCTCAGAACACAGCATTTATATGTACCGCAAAATCTCAAATTACCTACAGCTTTGATACATATGTTACCAGATAAATCACTGCAAATACATATATATATATATTTGTGTATTACTCTTCCCTAAAGAAACGAGCCTGTGCAATCACACACTTTATCTCCTTCTAACTTTTGAAATCTTTCCCAAATGTCAACCACACTTGAAAAAGCATTACAGGTCACAGAGATAACTAAGTTCCTAGAAATACAGTGATAATCAGTAGCTAGGTCAGTACAATAGCTGAAACAGGAAGGCAGGCCGAGTTTTGCAATTAAACCCTCTGTGTAGCAGTAGGCATCTGGCCAAAAAGCATGCATGAACTAACCAGAGAGTTGGGGTACAAGTTCCTCCTAATAGTCGTGACACGTATCTTCCTCACTAAGTGTCAGGACTTTTTCCAGTGCAAGAAATTAAATGGACAAAAGGAAATAAATCTGAAGGCAACCGTGCCTCACCGAACTCACTGCTTACAGAGCAACTTGCTCAGGAAATGTTAATTGCTCTCACTGAAGCTTCTTAGTGCATGGGAGATTTTACTTTAGTTATGCATCTTCCTTTGTCACAGTTCTGTCTGTGCCATATCATGTCCCATAGAAAGGAATTCGATACATGCAAGAAAGAAGTATAATGTGCTACCAAATTTGCATTCAGTTCCATAAATGACATACCTTTTCTTTGAACAGCAAGTCATTTAATGACTGGTTTGAGGGAAGGACAAAACTCAAAGGTATCATGTTCTCCATAAAATACCCTGTCTGTAGTTGCATTTTTTTAAAAGCTGAATTCAGAAAATAATTAAAACAGATGATCATCTTTCCTGATCCTTCAGGTTTATGTCAAAGATCAACAGGGTGACCCTGTAATGGGTTTGACCCTAATTAATTAGCCAACCTAGAGCACTTGTGTACCAGCATAAATTATATACATACTTAGAGAAAACCAATAACAAATCCACATGAAGTCACCTTATCCTTGATTTCCCATGGAAAGACACCTAAACAGCCCTTTTCGGTTAACACGACAAAATGATAGTTCTAGACCTCATCCTGAAATTTACAGCAGCAACATTTATTAACCAGATATCTTTTTCTAACTGTTACTGAAAGATGAAATAGAAGAAATTTTTAAATTCATTACTTTTTTTAAGATGTAAGAAGGTGAATTTAAGGACCTGTCTACATTTTATTGCACTACAAACTATACAGCCATGACAAGCAGCATAGATGCATTATTACTGGGTCCTCAAGTTTCTCTAAAGAACTGGGAAAAGTAATTGCAACAAAATTGGTGTATTTGTCCGCACAATAATAATATATGAGCTTTTCAGTGAGAATGCTGAAAAGAAAAGGAGCATTTCTAAGGTCAGGCATACCATTAAGGAAGCAAGACATTCTGTTGGGAAACGTGCAGAAAGCTTCATCTTAATTTCACCTGGAGCCAGCTTTGGCTAAAGGAAAATTTATAAGGCACCATTAAAATTCCCCTTTTCAAGCTTCCAGCGTGTTCTCTTCTTAGAAAAATACATTTTCCAAAGTACGACACCTACATGTACTAATGAATAAATCTAATTTTACTAATAAATGCTTAACTGATCTTCCACAACATATATTTGTATAGATTATAGAGCTTTCCCCAAGAATTTGCAGATTTACAAATCTTTCCTCAAGTTATCCTTGAGAAGTTCTTTGTAACAAAAATCATTAACCTGAATTCAGCCTACAACTCTTGACCTTCGAGGTGCTGTCCATCTTTACAGTCTACATTATGGTCACCTAGTGGGCTCTGCAAGCAGAAGACATTTCCTGGTCATTTCAGCTGGATTCTGGTGTTTTAACTGTTAGGTAATCATGGAAAAGAAGTGCTTTGTACATTCGTGGAAAGAAATGCAAATCATTTTGCCCAGTGAAATTCAGAACGGAGTCAGAAAGTGCAAATAGCATTAGCCCTATGTTTTCCTGAAGTGGGACTTCAGTTTTTAACACAAAGAAAATACTAATTTTCAAACTGTCTGAAGAATAGTCCAAAACTCATGGTAGTTAGCGTTATTCCTTTCAGTGACTCTGCTGGGATTGGACCTGCCTTTTTTCCTTGTTGTGATTATAAAAGGGAATGTTTGCCTTCTTTTCAGTTTCTTGAGGATGGAACAGAAGCTGATTTATGGTGCATAAATAGCTTAATATTATTGTAACATATATTCGGTTGCTCATGAGGGTTCTGTAGTTGCGTACATTATATAATTTAATAAGTGAAAGAAGAACAGCGTATCCTATTTTGAAAGGGAACGTTTGTCGTTTTTGTTGGACAAAAACAACCTTCACATATCTCATAGGGGGGAACATGCTAAATCTACTTGATCCAGTGCATTACGCAAATACAGTAAACCTTTGAAGATTTCAGGCTGTTCACCCAGTTTTTCCTAACCTTCCTTTATGAGGATACAGCATCCTTGCCCTCTGAAACCACTTCTACAAGGCACAGTGTATTAAACTTTTTAAAGATTATTTGTGGAAAAATGGTTTCTTTGTCATTCAAGATGTGGTTTTAGGCCTATAATTTCCTTCAAGTGAGCACAATTCTGCTAACAGCAGTATATTATTTTGACAGTAAGTCAGTTGGCATAAGACTTCATTGTGTATGCCTTTTGTTTATATAATCCTTCCTAACAGTAACAAGGTGTTTACTGTTCAGCAAACACATTTTATTTTAACTGCCAACAGTAAAACTGTCTGATAAAGTTTGATTTAGCTAAAGAAAGCAAGTTCTCATTTAGCCCAAATAAATCCATGGTGCTATAGACAGCTGTTTGGAGTACATAATCCCCCAAGCTCTTATAGCGAGGCAACTCTTGCTATTGAATGAGCGAGAGAGAGCAGGCTCAGCTGTTCAGGATGTGCTCCATTACAACTGTAATCTATAGCATCGTACTGCCATATTGTGAAAGCATTACTCACATTCAGGGGCAGTGAAGCAAACACTCCTCTGACAGATGCTCTGCAGACTGACAGCTGACACCCTAAGCTGAGCTCTATAGATTTTTCACTAAACACGTCCTGCAGCCCGGATCAATGTGGCCTGGCTGTCTGCTCCTCCTCGCTCTCCTGCGAAGAGATCAACATCTAATACCGTTTCTGCAAGATTCTCAGGGAGTTAACTGTCTCCAAGTGGAAAAAGTTCAGATTTCAGAGAAACAATGAACACAGACACTTCTCAAAATAAGAGCATTTTGCTGCTTGAGAGAAAGAAGAACTCGTAAGCCTAAAGGCATTTTTCTTCCATTTTATGGCTGACTTTATCCTGGAGAAATTTGCCAAAGAAATATGATTTTTAAGGCTGATACTATACAAAGTTTTGAGAGCAGCAGGGGAGAAATAGCTGATCTGTCACATGGAGTCCAAAAAAGTTGTTTGTAGCAAATGCAAAGCAAAGAAGACTCCAATATTTGCTTCCTGCCAAAATCAGAAAGTGCAGCAAGGGTATGTACACAGGCAGAGGTCAGGATGTGCATAATAAGCCAATGCTGCACTTCCATTTTAAAGAAAAAGCTGTAGAATGAGTCATTTTACTACGACGACTATAGCAATCTTCTAACCTTAACCTCAAAGCACTGGTAGTTTACCTCTTTTTTTCCACTTTTTTCTTTTATAGGACTAGTTCATTAACACTGCTCCTGCTCCCATTGAAGTCACCAGCAGAGCTCCTGTAATTCACTGAGAAGAGAAGCTGGCCCATAAAGTGGTTGTGGTTTGGGAAATGCTTTCAGGAATGATAATTAGTTCAAAGCTGAAAAGCAGTCTCTTACCTACAGTGAACATAAGGAATAAGCACAGAAAAGAACGCAAGTTGGTTTTGAAGTGTATTAAGGGAAGTTTAACTATAATTTCTGTACTGGAATTTTGGGAAAATTGGGTTGGCATTTGTTCTCTGTTATTATTTGTGCCATCTTCAAACAGTCTAGATGCCAAGACTATAATCTTACATTAGATCTGGGAGTTCCTGGAAGGGCAACTAGCTCTGCTTCTGATTTTCATCCTGCCACAGTGCATATTGCATGGAAAAACAAATAGATGTGTATGCCTTCTCGCAGAAGGATTACCAGAGTAGGGTTAATTGCGAAGAACTGAAATTCCTCCTTCTGATTGTGCAGCTTCATATTTTCAAAGCACATCTTATGGCTACTTTAGACTTTCAGTGTGTTGATTCACTCCTTGTTCGGTTGGACTTTGCCTTTAAACTCACATTGCATTAGTGTTTTGTAAATGTATATGTAAGAGGTCAATGATTATGTGATAACTGAATGAAGGCTACTCATTAAGACACAGAGAATGGAACAACTGGCAATGGTGTTGCAAGAGAGGGAGGCAAATAGGCAAGTGTGTTTATAATTTGAGTGGGAAACTAAGTAATGCTACTGAAAATATTTAGGATCATCTGTTAAATTTATTTTCCCTCTGATTTCCACAAACTGCTGTTGTGTTCTAACTCTTCGGCACACTATGATGTGTAGGAAAGTAGATTCTCTGTCTTTGCATAGTCACGCCAGAAATTCCTGTTATGTCTGCAATACCAGTCCTGATAACAATGAAAATGCCATTAAAAAACACTCACCTTCAACAATATTTGATAAAAAATGTAAAAATATTTTCTTTTCTTACAGCAGCTTTGTTGATGTAACTGAATTTGTATTGAGCATCTCGATGCAGTGTTACATATCTGTTTGGGCAGTTGTACCAGAACCGGGCCAGCAATGTCCTTGGTGCATGTCAGCTTAGCTGATGCCGTGCTTGAATATGTGGTGCATCTAATTTATAAATGAGGAAGATCTTGTACAGAAACACACTGCTGTTACATAATTGTATGCCATTATTTAAGCAATAAAACCATACGTTAAACACTGCACTCTCAGAAGAGAAAGGATTTAAAGATAATTACCAAACCATTGTACTCATTAAAAAATCAATAAACGTTAACACAACGTACTCAATGGATTAGAGAGATCTTTGTCAGAAAGGCATGCCCTTGCTTCACATAAACTAATATAACTCTAGTTAGGCAAAACCATGAAATTGCACTGCTTTGGACAAGAAGCTATCAAAACCTCATCAGTGTAGATAGCTGAAAGCACAGTACGGTGCAATCCCAAAGAAAAGACTGGCAGAAAGCAAGTTTGGCCTTCAAGGAGGTATGAGATGCAAATGGTCCATATTCAGATTGCCCAAGCCATGTATCATCACAAAATCATCCCAATAGTTCAGAGCAGGTTCCTCATTTTATCTGATCATTTTAGAATCAGAATAAGCAGTTTTTATAAGGTCCTGTTTCCCCTCTAAAGCCCATAGTCACTGTTACTGGAAAGCTATTAAATATTTGATAGTTAGCATTACCTCCAGTGATCATTCTCCTGCTGACACTGATGTTAGCACACAAGCAAAACCTTCTGGCCGCAAATGGTTTAGTGGTTGCAGTTAGGCTGATAACACAGCCTGTTCCAAATAGAGGAGTTGGAACTGTCTGAAGTAAACCTAGTGAGTCTCTAAAATGATTTATGCCTTGAGAAACACTGTTCCCATGAGTCTGTCTAGATATGGACCCATGTATGCCGCTTTCTAGGCATAAATACCTATGCGGAAAAGTGCAGGCTAAATTTTCTGCTAGCTCCACAGTTACCTAATAATAATAATGTTCCAGATTTTAAAGCAGCTTCTAGATAAGAATTTCAAGGCATTTCCCAGTGACGATGTCATTTTACAAAAGGTGAAACGAGGATGTTAAGTAGCTAACTGCTTAGAGTCAGCTTTGTCCAAGTCAGCTTGACCTCAACACAACTGCAGCGAGGGTTCTTGTTGAGTTTGGGAAGAGGGCTCTGTGCTCATACATGCCAGGGCTCCACCAGCATGGAGGCATCTCAGGGGCTTAGTGCCATGGCCGCTATTGGCTCTTGGACTGCAGCTCCCAGGGCCTCCTACTGAAGGAGAACAGCAGACCATGTATGGCATGCTGACCATCAGGGGTTGCTGCATGGTCCTTGAGTGCTTCACTTTGCCTGGAAAAGCAAGCACAGAGTGGCACAGAGGAGCAAGGAACTCATACGTTCTGCTGAGACTCAACATCTTCCTATCAGGGAACACTGGAGAGGCAGAGCCACAAATTGTCAACAGATGGCCACTCCATATTCTCTCCTGGTCCCTCCTCAGTCCCTCCAGCAGAGCAGAGAGTTTGATGGAGGATGTCCCCAACATACAGTCTCTTTTTTCCCCACAGTGTAGCAGGAAGCCAGCAAGAGAACCAGGAAGGGGAGAAATGGCCAGCAGCAGCAGCACTGGGACCAGTATCAATATGCTAGTTATGAAACAAAGTGCTTCAGGATGCAGCTGGGGAGTCCATATGCACCAACCAACCCCCACACAAATGAACTTCTCAACAATGTTGTTTGTGAGGCTTGCAGCCACTGAGAGACAAAAATAAGCCAGTAAAAGTCATCAGCTTCCTACTGGACACAAGGACTTAGATATTAATGGGGCTATTGCTCTAAGCATCCTGAGTACTCGGGTCAGACTGACCTTAGATGGGCATGATGGCCTGTACAACAGACTTTGTGTGTTCCTGTCTTCCTGCAGAGCTTGCAGAAAACGCTCCCACATGCGTGCAACATGTCTGCACTAAAACCAAGAAAACCCTCAGCTCACTGATGTTTTCAAGCATACAAAAGAACTAAGGCTGAAATCGAACCTTACCTCTGAAGAGCTGGCACCAGCCTTTGGGAAAATTTAGACACTACTTCAATTCTACTGTGGGGGCTGAAATATTTTGAGGACTTTGACTGCTGTTACGTAGGAGGATGGTTTTTATTCTGCTTTAGTGAATTCACCATCATTAGCACCTGAGAATAGAAAAGTATGTCTCTGAATACCCCATTTGAGGATTATTTTTCTCATAGACTTTGGTAATTACCAAGAAAGAGGAACTCCCCTCATGTTTAGAAATTTCTTAGAAGAATCTTCACAGTCATCTTTATAACCGTCTTTACCATTATATTACAGAAATCTTATTGAAAACTGTTAAGAAGAACTGACATAAACTAAATGCAGCCTATAGAGATTGGGGGCGTGGTGGGGTGGGAAGCAGGAAAGATAGCATACATGACTATAAAATAATTTAACTCTTTTAGAGAGGAATCAAAGCGTATCTGCTTTATGTTTGCACTGCAAACACTCTATTAACTGTGGCAGTAGAACTACATCAAACAAGAACCAGATACATCACAGAATTCTTTACTGTTCAGATTTTATATTAAATCTTGCAATGGGCTTTATATTATTGTTATTTCAAAATCTCAATGAGTTTTCTGGTCCTTGTCTTCAAGATTGCGAACATGTGATTAACAGCAGTGCATATTCAGGGAGCACGCAAATACAACTAAGTTTTGCAATACTTTCAGGTCCAGCGTGCAACTTCCATCTTCAGATAATATAACTTTCATACATACTCATTATCATTATTAGATGCAGCACGTATTGATTCTCTGAAAAATGTTAGAAGTGGAAGAGACCCGCGATGCCAAACACTGAGACAAAGTGAAGATGGACAATATTTCACAGCCAGGTACCTTGAAACAATTTGACATCGTGGGGTAGTTTCCTCAGTTCTTTCAGGAAATTTTTTCATCACCCCGAAGAGCAAAGCACAGGTGAATTGTCACCTGATACTTCACATAGGTTTTCCTTGTCCAAATTGTACTGTTTCATCTGCATGGATTTGCTGGTCAGTAGCCGATCTCTCATGCAGGTTAGGACTGCAGCAGAGTAGACTGGTAAAATGACAGCCAAGTGTGTTCTGCTTATTCTGTTGCTAGTGCTTCAGCTGTGTAGCTTCCAGTGTGAACTTTACATGTACTCTCTCAGGGACCTGTAGTTGGTACAAGAAAATAAATGTTATTTCACATCAAAAGCTACTGTATTTGCATTTTATATCTCTGGCGTATACATGCACATGTAGAGTCATAAACCAAATTAGACCAAAGAGGGCATATGCACATCCTTAGAGAGAAAAAGTTCAGTCCTGACAGTGTTATAAGTTTTGGCTACAACTGTGTATATGTTTATACAGGCATGTGCATGTGTGTTCTGTCATCATATGGTATCACTGCATTCAGGACAGCTGAAGCTATAAGCTTATCCTTTCTGCATATTTATGTGACAGAAATGTGGAAGCTCTCCTCTGATTAAACAGAAGTTTCACAATACTCTTCATTTCTCTCCCACCCAGAGAGAAATGTTTTCTGCATTTCGTGATCAGGACTTCAACATTTACAATTGCATCTCTCTCTCTTTCTAGACTGAGATTTCTGAGCCTTTATTTGCGTAGTACACGCATCTATTTGTCTTGTATGTGGCCAGAATGGATGAGCTACAATCTTTGCTGAGCTTGTATGCATTCCCCTCAGAAGGCCTGTGTACCTGAGAACAGAAAGTCTTTGCAGTTTTCTAGGGCTTTTTTTACCCCCTTTTCCAGAAGCTGTTGGTCCAAACCCATTCTTCACTTACACTCTGCACTGGAACAATAGCACGGAGAACAGGGTCTGCTCTTGTGTCTTGTTTTGTATAATACTAACATGTGCATTCAAAACATAAATGCTCAGGTACAAGAGTCTAATTGTAGAAGAATAAACCTGCAGACGAAATCACTTCAGAAACCAAGAGAAGTCTTGTCACTGCTCTCCCTGGGACCACCTCTCCGTCTGTTGCACCTGGTACAAAGTGCCCATCTTCACATTGGCACAACATAGGAGAACTCAGTATGCTGTTTTTCTTTCTTTTTCTTTCTTTTTTTTTCTTTTTCTTGCTTTAAGTAAATGAGAACACCACTAAAATGGAACCGGGCCAAAGTCTCTGCAGTGGAAGAAAGAGGTCAACCCTGTAGACTTCAGGGTAGAGCTTTGCATCTGTAATGGTAAAAAATGTTTTCCTGATCTCATTTTTTAAACGTGTTTATTTGATTTTATTTTGCCAGCAAATTTATGCAAGTATGATTTATATGTAATAATGCCCATATTTTTTTAATTACCTTGCCATAAAACCTGAATAACTCCCCCTACTTTGATCTCCAACACATTCTGGAGAATACTGCAGCAGGCATGCCTAAATCAGTTAAGCCATGCACAGAGCTGTTCCTGGAGGGAAGCTTTCCCACATCAGAAGATTGTGTAATAAAAGTTAACACAGCTCATTAATTTTCTCTCTTAACCAATGCATCTGACAAGAAGTGACTTTGAAAACCTAAAGGAATGACACAACTCTTATGGTTTGCGTGAAACATCTGTTTCCAGCTCCTTTGCTATTAAATTGACATCTTTTTATTTGAAAAGTTCCTTTTATTTCCCAACTTCCTGCAATTGGTAATGTATATATCCCAAAGAGCTTGAATTCACAGCTTTTAAAACTTGATTAACTAAATGCTGGGTTATTCCTGTCCCAGAGGAAAAATGCCTCTCTCTGCACAGACAGATTAAGTGGTACAACTATGCTTTTTAATCAATTATTAAGAATTTGTTTATTCAAGCAACGTCAGACTTCATAAAGCATCAAAACAGACTTCAAATCCCCAAATAATGTAAACACCAGTGTGATTGCATATGAAAAATATTAGCATTCTTGGATCTGGAAAATCGATAGAATGCAAGCATGTTGTACTCGCTCCCTGGTCCATGAAGGGCACAGACAATATCATGTTTCCAACTATGGAAACCTACAAAGCTAGTCACAAAAGCAGAAGTCTTGTGTGAGGAGTTAAGGTGATTTTCAGCAGAAGAAAAACACCTTCATTACCATGATTTTTCCTTTAAACTCGCATCACTTACCCCCATATTCACATTATATTGCTCCCTTCGATTCGCAGCTCCTGGTATGTTGAGGAGAAGACGACAGAAAAAAACCCTGGCAAGCTTTTTGCAGACTATCTTGTGTTACATGCATAGCTCAATTCTGGAAGCTGATTCAGTTCTACTCTGAAGAACAAGATTAGTGTATTTAATTGCATGTTGTGTTTGTATAGAAGTTAAGTATTGTTTTGGTAACTCTGGTAAATCAGCTACACCCTATCAACTAATGCAATTTTAAGACCTCTGAACTTGTTCATACAACCCCACACCTTCAAAACAGCTTTAAGCTTCAGTGTAGTTTAGCATTAAGGGAGACATCTCCAGGTGTGAGAGATTAGAATTCACAAGTAAGGCCACCAAATGTACAAGCCTGCATTTAAAAAAATAATATTACTGTAATTTTTCTTTTCCAGGTAGTTAGCAAGGAGCATAAGGAATTTAAGAAATTAAAGATTCTCAGCAAGCGTTTACTAACACAGCCTAGCAAAATGGGTTGTTCCAAATTTGTTTCTTGAGAAGTTGGTCAAATGTACTCTGTGAATTTTTTTTCTCGTGAAGGAAGGCTTAGCAGTGGGAAATTGTAATAAAATGGGACTCTCAATCTTTAATTTTAGACAGTTTGGGGAAAAACAGATGAATTTTTCATATTATGGCTTCGTCTTAGTATCTTGATTGCTTTGAGAAAAAGCATTTTTTCTAAATGATCCAAAGATTGTCAGCAAAGACCTAGTCCTAGAAGTCATTGAATCTTCAAACACGATTTTAAATAAGATTAATTGGCCAGCACCCTGAAATCACCTGCCTCAGTGGAACTATTTAAGTATATAAAGCACACGCGGGAGCCTTTGCTGGATGGGGACCTAAAACAGAAGTGGCTGGGGAATAGCTTGATTCCTCTCTCTTCTCCTCTTCCTTTTTCCTAGGCTGTGTCATTGGCTTTGCGTGGTGTCTGAGCTGTGCTCAGCTGCTGTCTGTGAGCCTGGAGGTTGCTGGCGCACTCAGTCCAGTTTCTAGGGGAAGAATGTGAAGTTTTGCCAGATCTGTTCTTAACCCCTGTCAGTCCCAAGTGTGGCCATTTTTTTACACACTCAATACAGATGAACTGTACTCAAAGGGGTGGGTTAGCGCATCTTTTAAACTACCTTTACACTGTGGAGTAAGTGGTGCCCACTGTCAAATAAAGCATGAAGTGTTGTACCAGACTGGCAATTAATGCTTTTGTTTTACAGCCCTGGTTAAATAAAATGCTCAACAGAAAGACAAAAAGAGAAGGGGAGGAAAAATATGTCCCTTCTAACATTGCCAAGCTATGCAATAAGTGGGAAAATAAGGCATTGTGCGTCCAAGACGAACACAGTTTGCGTAATTTATAGGATCAGGGGAACTCAGCAAACAGAGGAAGCCAGAGATTTTCTGACACGTGTGGGGAGGAATGCACTCCTTAACCCATGCAGTTTGTTTATTTTGGGGGACAAGAAGATGGCTGAAAGATACATCATAATATGAACCAACTCTTAATATTTGCACTTTGGTGCCAACTTGGTCCATCACTGTCACTTTTTAAAGCATGGCTTAGACAGATGTGCAGGAATAAATTTGCATCTGGTAGGGAGTGGACCATCTGCTCTCTCCCAGCCCTCTTTGCTGTGGTTCTGATATTTCTCTCACCAGAGTTCAGCATATTTTCATTTCCACTTATTTTCAAATAGCAGTCATAGCCAACCTTGCTAATCCTATATGCTTCATACCAAAATCTCAACAGGGTGGGACATGGGGATGACTCACCCAAGGACCTGTTGAAGAGCAGGTCTGGGCTGCCTTGCAGCCAGATCCCAGGGTCGCCAGGTGGCATCAACATTAGCAGCTGTAGCCACTTGCTCTCTCACACAGACAGGCCTCAGATTGCCCAAAAGTCTCCGTGCTAACCAAACAGACAACAGAGACCCACTTTGGGAGTCCCATCTGAACTGCTTAAACACTTCAAGCACGTTACAGGTCAGCCACCCCTGCCCCATGAAGCAAGTGATTAATATCGCCGTATTATCAGTGCAGAAAGAAATAACTTACCCATGTTCACACAGGAAGACTATGGCCAAACTGGTAATAAGATCCAGATTTGCTGCCTCCCACTCTGCTGCACCACAGAAATGTGACATATTTTCACAAGCTGTGCCCTAGAAGACAAGGGAAAGACACAGGGAAAAGTCATAAATGAAAAAAATCAGCGTGCAGTGTACGGCAATAGAAACAGCTTTCCTGCAGCAGTGGTTTAGTGATTGCAAATATTAAGGAAAATAAAGGAACTGTCCAAACTTTCCAGGAACAATTTCCCTTTAGGGGGTCTGAGGAAAGAGGTTCATAGGGCAAAGAATGAAAGATTCCATCTGGGTTATTTTTCCTACTGTATAAAAAAGAAGATAGAAATTGCAATTCAGAGAACTAGCAGAGGGGAGAGGGAAGTAAAGACAAGCTGAATCATGTTTAATAGAAAGGTTTATAGCAATTCCTAGCAGGATCCTATCCAGCTGGCACATCACGTTCCTATCACAAGCCGCAATCAGTGAATTAGAGGGTGTGTTATTGCTCCAGCAATATCACCTGCAGACCTATTTAACCTCACTGTAGGGACAGCATTTTTTCCTAGTAAATCTAGGCTACCAGAGAGTATTGTGTCATGATTAAACTTACTTTCACATCTTCCGCTTCTACCTGATATTCCAGCCTGAAAACTGGATGCAGCCTGGTCATTCATAACAGAATAAAGCAGAATTATCAAAGCAAATAGTGGCTGAAATCAGTGATGCTGAGGACAGTAAAGAAGGGAGAACAACAGTGGTGAAACTGGCACCATGCAGAAAGCCAGCTTAAAATCTATGTACCACTTTTTTTTTCTTTTCACTAATATACCAAAAGTAGCTTAGTGTAGTGTGCAGAACTGGGTGTTAGCCTTGTGCAGGGGCCTAAGACAAAAGAAAGTGCTATTTCAGTCTCTTTCATACCTTGTCTTCACATTTCTCTCACCACTAACCGTTTTCTTTCTCTCCTATTTAATAATTTTTCTCCTCCACTAGAGCAGAAATTCAAAATATAAAATACAGTGTTCCTTTTGGTGTATTTTTAAACCCCCATGGTAGAAAACTTTCAGCATTATTCATAAAGCCTTACTTATTGAGGCTTTGGATTTGATTTGTAACCAAGATATTAACAAAAATAGAGTCAAAGATTCCGATGCAAAGAAACTATAGATGATAAAACACACAATTTACATGACTTACGAAAAACCACGTTAGTACACAATGTGACTATACAGAATGAGTTCAATTGACAGTTCAGGAATTACGATACAAGGCAAGCATATGCAAATTATGAGTCACTCCTCGGTGGATGTCAGGAAGCATAATTAGTTCCAGCACAAAGTTGTCCAACAGGTCTGAGCTTACTGGAGAAATAACTTTATTACAGGGCATCATGCATGACTTCTTAGGCAAGTAACTGCATTTACAAATGAAGCGAGACCGGCTTTGAGATCCACACGAATGGAAAGGTTTGAAAAATTGCCAATAATACGTACAGATGATGCCAAGTTATTCTTGAATCTATATATCTGCTAAATCAGTTGCATATACTGCATATCAGCCCGGTGATACAGGAAGAGAGGCAGTAAGGCTGTGCCTAAGATGGTGCCTTTGGAATTTTGCAGCTGTGCTTGAGCTGTAATTGGAACCAGCACTGCCCTGAACCAGCTAGCCCTGGAAATGAAAAGGGAGACGATCTCTGAGGTCATCTGTGCCATCCCCTTACAGTTCTGGGTGGTTTTCCTTTGAACCTTCTGGTGTGATGAGGTGCTTCCCAACACGTGGTGCTGCCTCTTTTGCAGGAGCAGAGGCACCTCTCCATAGCCCATGCCGGGGCTTCCACGCCAACTTTGAAAGGCACCCTGGAGGTATGAGGTTCCTTAGGCGTCTGAGGATGCACAGCACTGAAATACCAAGTTCTAGTTTATAATCAGGTAGACAAAACTAACTGCATCCTACTGTGTCATAAATGTTTTATTTCCTATGTGTTAAAGCAAATGTAAAGTTAATTTCTCTTGATATCATAGAACTGTTACAACAGTGAGTCCCCATCTAGGCTCATGTTACAAGTACAGCATGACCAACAACTATTAATGAATATCTTAAGCTGCTCCAAACAAATGGCTCTTGATTCTTTTATAGGACTAAATTATATAAATTAACAGGAAGATGCAAGAAGCAATGCTCATTAAATGTTTCTAATGTGTTTGCTTTGCACTAAAGCACAACAGCTTGTAAAACTGTTTTTACAATTTTTGTGGTAACACAAGCCAGGAAGCCTTTTAGTGCAGTTAATTCTCTTAGATTGGTTAGAAAAGCACCATCATTTGAATTTTTTTAGTGACCCTTTCTGTTAAGGAAAGTAGTAGTATATCTATGTCCTTGTTGAATATGAATGGAGTAAAGAAAAAGAATGCTTCAGATTGATACAGCTATTAAAATATCCATGGTCAGCTAAATTTTGTTTTCCATCTGGTGTTTTCATTTGCACCTATGAAAAGTGAACACAAAAAATGCTACCATTTTGATTAGGTTTTTTTTCACAGCCACAAAGTGCAGAAGTGTAGGACTCTGCTAGACAATGAGGAGCTAAGCTAACTTTATATACATTAGAGGTACCATTTCTCCTTGGAAGTGTTGTCACACTGAAGTTCTCTTCCACACTGTCTCTGAAATCTTTGGCAATTCACATAACCATCTCTACATTTCATTTCCCTGTTTATAAACTAGGGATAATAGTTTCATTTGAATGTCAAAAAATGATATTTTCTGGAAGAAAGTCTATCATTTGTTTCAGCTTTCAAATCTCTACTCAATTAAATAAATTCTAAAGCTTATTAGAGGCCTTTGTATAATTACACCCTTCTGGCAGGAAGTCTGTGCCTTTGCTTACAGGAACAGAACATTCCCACCAGCACATTAGTTAGCGTTTAGTATAGATGGGGCATTTTTGGGGAGGTGTATTACAGAAGGTTCACCTTAGTAGCAACAAAATCATAGAAAAGCTGTTTTGAATTCACCCATTCTCTTCTACGGGCATTTACACCCATACTGCCAGCTGTAGGCATAGCTGAGTGTGAAGACGTGGAAAAGCCAAAGATGTGTGGGATTTGAAGAAGTAATCAGGCCAGCAATGGGAAAACAATCTAAAGAAAGAAGTGAACGGAACTAGCAGCCACAGAGGACAAAATATTAAATTATAAAAATTATCTTTAACTAGAGCTAAAGTTCAGTGTTCTGAAATCTGACAGGAGCAGAAGACTTAGCTTTTACTTTCTTGTCCAGCAATGTCACTAGATCTCCTTGCCAGATATGGTCCATTCATGAAGCAATATCCTTTACCCACAGGGACCTGCAGTTCAGGTTGGGTTAAAACCCCCAAGGCATTTTGCTCCAGTTCCTGTTTCCTCAGTCTTCTAAGGTCCAAAGCTTGAAAGCTCCCTTACTCCAAGCAGACAAAAAACCTTTCCCCATGAAGGATAAATGTGAAGAGGTTTCTGCAGAGTATAAATTTTAATAAAGCTGTACAATAGTAGGAGCTACTGTGAATGCTAAAAAAAAATAATATTATCTTTCAAACATGATCAGAGCTGACATGAACAGGCCAAGTGCCTTATGTGCACTAGGTTGTGGCAGAGCTACTCGGATGACAGACATGGCTATTGCGGGACTTATGCTATTTCTGGAAGCAGAAGGCCTGGTCCATCTGAGGAGCGGCTGAACGTGTCCTTTCTTTCAACTGTATTTTGCCAAGGAGTCCCCACAGTTTTGGCCCTTGCACCCAAACTTTCCATGTTGGGACACAGGAAAATCCCACCCCAACCAAGAGCTTTCCGTAGCTGTGTCCTGAGACGTCCCACACACAGACTTCCATTTGCCATCCTCTTGTCCTCTCTGTTTTTTCTGCTCTTGGTTTTCAGGGTTGCCAAAGCTTTCCTCCTCAGTTTACTTCTCTCTCTTTTAGTGTCTGCTAGGAAACATGAGACATTTCATACCCAGAATGATGTTAACAATTGCAGACATTGCTTTGCTTCATCATTTTAACAGAAAACAGCGACAGCAGTAAATATGGTGTGACAGCTGTAATGATGAGAATTACCATCCTGAATGAGAGCTCTGTAAGTTTTATAAAGCTCACAATTTTTAACAGGAAAATTATTTTCATTCTGGGATATCTTAGGATCACAGAGTAAATTACAATGAGTATTAAAAGACCATGGACAAGGTTTGCTGCACCTCTGAACTTGAGCTCTCTAGCCAACTTTTACTTAAAAGATGTTCAGAAACTGGGAACAGTTCAGAAAAGGGTTAGAGGGATGGGTCTGTGGTTGGAAAACCTGTCTTTTCCTGAATGACTGCAGAGATTCAAACTTATCCAAGGTAATTTGAATGCTTGACTTGATCATAATTTATATGCTCATCCATGCCAAAAGTATTTCCCATCTTACAAATCATCAAGTCTACTTTAAGCTTGTAGACAGGGATATGAAAAAGTCCAATGGCTAGAGCAGACAAATTCAGACTAAAAATAATGTGCATTTTTACTGGGGAGGTAAATTAGCACTAAAATAGTCTACCTGAGGTCATAATATATTCCCTGTCACTTGAAGACTTAATAGCAAAACCAAATGTCTTTCTGAAAAAATAAGCTTTGGTTGAGTTCAGGTCTATAAGGTTGATGTGATAATGGCTGGCAGAAATGGCTGAGAGGTCATCGTTAGGATCTGTCTTCTCTCTTGAAATCCAGGAATCTACACAAGAGCTGCAGTCCTGTGGGGATATTTTCATACCTTTAATAGTACTCATCTGTTCATGAAAGCACTGCCAAATTTAAACTGTCTGGATATAGAAGAAAATAAACATGATGGATCTCTGCATCCAAAAGCAATGACTTGTCCTCATTCACCACAGAATTATAACACGAATGTAGACAACACAGTTCTATCAGAGATTAGCAGCCCACTGAGTGACATTCACCAGTGGTAAAGGTCACATCCAGCACAAGGTTTCTACCAGAGCCTCCTTCGGGGTGCAGTGGCTCTGTGCATGACGCTTGGGAGCGTGGCGAGCAGGGTGACTCCGTATTTCCCACTGGATTCCTAAGTGCAGATCACCCATTCCACACCAGCATCTACTCTCCTGGTCCAGGTATTGCCAGACCTGCACCAGCTAAGCCTAGCAGGGCTGTGTTGATGACAACTACTCACTGTCGTCTGTGGAGCAAAACTTGCTCATTTTGAAGTAGTTGCTCTTGCCCAGAGAAGCACAACAGTCCAAGACACCCAGCATGAGACCAGAAGTGTTCTGACTGGGAGCATCTCTCAAAAACACAATCCTTACTCCATTAATATGGATCTATGCCTCAAGAAAGTCCTGTGGACCACAACTCCCACTGTGTGCAGCCTATTTTAGTTTATTTTGAGATTAAAAATGGAAACACTGACTCCAGGTTGACCCTTTGCAACAAAACAATGCAAATTTTTACCACAAATAGTTAATTGCCAAAAATCAGTAGATTTAGTATAAAGTCCCACGCTACACAAGATGAAATAAATGGTACCTCCCAATAATTTCTAAATGCAGACTTCTGTCCTTGCAAGTCCACAAGCCTGTAAGTAACTTCATACCTTGTTCAGGTTTTTTAGAGGGTTAAAATGTGAACATGTAGGGGATCTTGTCTGAAAAAGCAGACTTTGCTTATCAACATTTGCTGCTTCTAGCTTTACATCTCTGAAGACTGATCAGCAAAAGAAGGTAGGAACCCAGTGCAAGAGCCCAGGTTAAGAGTCCAGTAAGAGCCAGGATTATTCAATTCCTTGTAAAAAAAAATAATGCTCAGAATATCTCCCACTGACAAACCATGAATCACAGCATTCTAAAGTCTGTTTCTGAAAATACCTGCTTAGTAAGAAACCCAAAAGCCAGGCTTTTCTTTAATGATATATGCTTTGGTCATTTGTTTTGACGAGTCCAGTTTAGTTCTCAGGCATAATACTTTCTAAGGAAATGCACTTGGTACATTTTGTAAAATATAAATAAATATCTGAGAAGTCACTACTGCACTCTGCTCTAAAGCCTTCAAGAAATTGAAGAGATTGGTATATTTGGAGGTAAATAATATGGTATCACGCAAAATTCCCAAATACCTCATGCACAGATATTTCATTTGATTTCAGTCCAAATAAAACTAACGGACACTCTGCTGTGTCAAGTTTATGACTACATGATGAATGATTGTTCCAGTGGGTGACTCTACCCCAGAAAGGCATACTTTTCTTTCTCTCCACCTCAGCCAAATGAATTGGCTGAACTTTTCTGGGCACTTTATAGTTACATTCTAGAGGTCTTTTGTTATGACTTTTATAATTAGTCACTTTAACATTGGAATGACATTTAAATGTCTAGCCACTTATACTGTATATAAATCAAATAAATAGTATATAATTTGCTTGAAAAACATTACCATCTTGAAGTTAATAGAACATGATTAGAATTTATCGCCTTTTGGCTCTTTTCGCATTGAAGACTTACGGTTTCACCTGGTAACTCTAATCTGCAAGAACTTTAAAACATTGTGGTTTTGCTGAGTGAGGACAGGACTAAAATGACACTGTTGAGTAAATAATCCAAAACACTAATATGCATACTTCTATCTTTAGAGATTTTTAGGACCATCCAAGATGGGCAACATCCAGGTCATTGTTGATTGAATATAAGAAAATATATTAAATTTTTCAGCTGCACTAATCTCTAGAGGAATTAAAATAAGAAAGTTCTGAAAATGCACTATTAAAAATTTAACTAGACAATAAATCTAAAGAGTGGGGGACTATCTAAGGACTTTTATTGCTCTGTTCTTACTTTTAACTTAAGGATGATTACAAATATACACATTTCATTAAAATTTTGGTTAGATCTGAAACCAAAACAACACTGGAGTTCTCACTCTGTAGCCAACCATTATTATCCAAGACATTGCTTAGGAAAAAAGCCTCTTCTTTATTGAAGTTTCATATTTTACAAGCAAATCTGAGTGTTTTTTAAACTGTATTTACAATTTCCTAGGCATGTACACTGTCCTAATGGGAAAATAAACTCTTGATATTATAGTGAGTCAGAGTCTGCTACTTGTTTAATATCTCATTTTAGACTTCCCATAACTAGATAAAAAAGTCAGAAGAAAAAAAGGCAACTTTCATTAAGCAAACTGCAAAATATCATCCCTGAGAACCCACTGGGGTACATTTGTAATCAAATAACTCTCCACATTAATAATGCGTATTTCTGGTTTTCTTACTTTTCTCAAAAGGAAACTGCTCACTACTAAAATACAGCTTTTAATTTGTGGAGGGTAAAAATTTAGTACTTAATAAGCATACTTACCAAGACTTTTAAAAAATTAATAGAAACGAAATAAATCTTGGCTATTAAAAAAAAATTCTGACACACAGGTTGAGTTATACCAGCCAGCACAAGTACACAGTAAGATTCCAGATGTGTTATTTTCCTGTACACTGACAGCTATCAAACCCACCCCTGCAATAAAAAAAGTCCTGAAATGGGTTTTTAATCAGGTCTAGATTTCCATTAGCCCATGAGGACTGATGTCTGTGTGTTGTGGTTTTTATTCTTTACAGCACATGCCATTGCTCTTAATATGTGGGGAACACATATTAAGTCTAAACCTTTTTTCAGTAACCTTCTGAAATGGATTTTTTCATATCTAAATTGAAGCCAAATAAACATTATTAACAGCTGTATTTTTACAAAGTATTTGACAGAGGGGTTAAACTCAGAATTGTTCAATCAACATTTCCCAGGCACCACGTAAGATCAGCATGTTCAATAGATGGACAATGTAAAAAAAGTTTCTGAAGTATGAAAAAATGTCAAGGGAATGCAAATAACATGACAAGTTTCAATACAAATAAAATAAACCCCAATCTTTCCCTTTGAAAAACATTCAGAGGCCAGTTTTACATTAATTCACATCTTCCTGGAAACTGTTAGATAGCTATCAATTTCTTATTATATATTTATTGTAAACATTGGTACAAGATGTTCTGATTGTTTGCAGGAAAATCCTATTAGTTACAGTTGCATAGAATCAATTTCACATAAAATCATACAGCACAGCTACAGAGAAAAAGAAATCTGTCGGCATCTAGAGTAATGAACAAACCACTGTGGTTTAAATCCATTGCAAAACTTTTTTAGCAGAACAATTGGCACCCGTAAAAGTATTGCAAATTAAAGATATTAGAAGAAGCTGTTTAGGAAAAAACATTTAACCGCAGTTAAAAGGGTAACAGAAAAAATTAAATTATTACTATTGTTTGTGTTCTAAAAGGATGTAATTGACCTCAATCACATACATAAAAAAATCATGCAGACCAATATTTGGGCTCATTAAAAAGCTGACATATTCCTTTACTTTGACTAGATGTCAAGAATTTGACATTTTATACCTTTGCAGTGCAAAGATCATTTGCAATTACTGCCAAAATAATAGCCCACTGTATGAAAAAAATGGTCAGTAATGTGAAGTTTATAAACCAGTCTGCCTTCTTTCTTCCCCAATCTAAATGTAAATATCTAATTCTCCAAAAGGCAAAAACAAAATGTAAAAGAAAAAGCTTACTCAAAATTTCAGTATAAAGGCACTGCATGAATCAATAGCAAAGTTGAAACTGCCCCCAGCAATTTCAGTACAGGCTTTATTTTTGACATGACTATGGAGAGGTGTGTCTGTTCAGTAACTTTAAAGAGCAGGGTTTCTATTTTGCCACATTAAATGTCATGGGGTTTTTTTTTCTTTGTCTTTATGGCTGATGCTGGATTGAAATATCTCCATAGTTTTATCTCCCTTTTCTGATCTATGTCAGTGGTTTGTTTTCATCGCAAGGACCAGCAACCATAGCTAGCAGACCCTTGTGCTAAACCAAATTTGAAGTTAAAATAGGGAAATCCTGGTCCTGTTGACACCAGTAAGATTTTTGAGCCTGCCTTTTTCCCTCCTGCCAAAGGCCATGAATACGCTGTGATACTGCATGTGCTGCCCTACTTTACCCATCACACTGCCTGTCCCCACAGCTGGAGAAATGCTGCTGTGAGCAGGTAAATTCAGAGCATGGGACTGGAAGGGCAGAGCATGAGTGGCTCATCCCTCTCCTTCACCCAGGTGCTGCATGCCTGCCACTGCCCTGTGCTATCAAATTTAAGCAGAATTCCAGTTGAGGTTAATAAGGTGGTCTGCTTAAAAACCAAAGCAGGCAGATCCATTATCCTTGGACTTCCACAGAGCGACAACAAGTTACACCGGTTGAAAAGCCACCTGAGGAGGATCTTCTTGCTCCTCTTTCTACTTCCAAGCCTGCTCACAGCAAAAGCCCGAGCCCTGGCAGCATCAGAGCTGTGATTCTCATACACTGTCTCAGCTCTGAGGGATGAAACTTTATGAGAAACAGAAGACCCGACAGCACCATCTCAGCTCCATGACCAGCAGCCCCACGCAGGGTGGCGGACACCTTTGGCACCACTGGCCTAAGTGACCAAAAACCAGCAGTGCCTGCTTGATGTCAGTGCCCAGGTCACTGCTGCTGAGCACTTCATGCTGAGCCAAGCAAAAGCACAGGACCAGCTACACTGTCCTTGCCTTCATATGAAGGAGGGTTTGCATTCTGGGCGTAATGCCTGGATCCCCCGCCATGTCCCTGGGATGTTATGGGGAGCCCTGTCCAAGCTTGGAGGAGGCAGGAGTCAGTCTCCCATCTCCTTCATGGTCCCACTTGCCACTATCCAGCCAAATTTCACATCAGAGTACACAGCGGCACTCATATTCGTAACATGAGATGGGATTCCTTCAAGTTTTTGTCCACAGCAATGTTGTTGCTTTAGTTTTAGTCAGATCCACAACTGAGTGTTTCTATTAAGTGGTGGAATACCATAGAAATACTTATGACATGCATGCTAATACCAAATGAGTTCATGATGATATATGTTTATTAGAGAAAAGAATATCAAAAGGATTATTAATGGTGCTACCACAGAG
Source organism: Phaethon lepturus (assembly GCF_000687285.1). NCBI lineage: Eukaryota > Metazoa > Chordata > Aves > Phaethontiformes > Phaethontidae > Phaethon > Phaethon lepturus. The sequence goes on along the minus strand of NW_010541356.1, from coordinate 126,369 downwards.
CTTTGGAAATGGTTGACAACACAGGCTCAGAAACTGAGGAAGTGGATTTGGAGTATGCAGAGCAAAATATGAGGTTTCACTTTTCGTAAATAGCAGCCTGTACAAATACTAAATCAAATAGCCACTTCATTAATCTTTTTGTGATTTTTTTTTTAATTTTATGGTTTTTCTAAGAAACGTCATATAAGCTAACTTGGAAATACTGGCATTAAAAATCCATCAGTTAATCTGTGTGTAGTTCTTACAGCGACTGAGACAACCTCTTTCCATTTTTCTAACCTTTCTAGCTATATCTTTTTGTTTTCTTTGCTTGCAAAACTAAACTGATTATTGTCTTACTCGATCCTGGAGTTTAAATAAGCCAGAACTAACAAAATAAGAAGAACCAAAACTAGACTAAAACTTGTAGCATTACCTGAAGGAATATTTTGTTTTGGAGAATAACATTAAAAAAAAAACCACACACACAACAAAAACACAGAGAAATGTGAAAATATCAAACCATTGAAACAAATACAAGGTAAGATTTTCCTGGGGATTTTGTACTGCTTGGCAAACATATGTCAACAGTGAAGATGACTTACCGCAAGCTTGAACTACATACAGCTATTCCTTAAATTCAACATACCACACTGAAAAAAAAAAATTATTTTTCCTTACTGAAGATAAAGCTTCTCTCTCATGCCCACTAGAAGATGAGTGACAGGAACGTTGTATAGTTGGTGCAAACTTTCTTGTGGAGCTGAAAAACCAGCCTGTTGACAGCAACCTCTGCCGGAGCACACACGGGCCACTGCAGAAGCCTACATTCTTCACAGACCTGCATTTTCAATGCCCTCATCTGGTGGGAAGGCCATGGTTTTAGACTGTGCCACCTGCAGTGGAAATGGCAGAGAGCTGCCTATTCAGAGAGCTCACAAAATCTGCACCTCTGATGCTAGGGCTTTGTTAGACATAGCAGACCCGGCATGACCAAGCTGTATGGATATGACTGCATAGACTCCAAATCCTCCCAAGGCCACCGAGTTCCAGCTGTGACCAGGAGGCTGGAGAGCCTTATTCTCGCATCGTTTTCACAAGAGTGCATGGCCTGAGCTTTGCTGCACACTTGCTGAACAAACTGTCTGTGGAGAGAAGAGGAACATCTCCAGATAGGATGCCTCAGCCCATGGGAGATCTGAATCACTGCCCCAAGGCAACTCCCTCTCTCTCTCCCCACTGACAATGTGGGAAGGGGAGGATGAGGATAGGTCTCACTTAGGCATCACAGATAGGTGCATGAAATAAGTATTGCCCCAAATACCTTAAAAACCAAGGACTTTATGAAAAAACAGACTTGGTCCTGAGATTATAACATGGCCACATCAGCCACATACTTCAGAGCCCACTGAACTGGATGCTAAATGAGCAAATACGACAGATTGAATAGCCTATGCCACAAACAAGAACAGGCACAGAAGCAACATTGAGATCAATACCAGCAAGCATTTTTTTGAAGATCAAGAGTCAAAGGATATACACTAAAACCTGAAAAAAACCCCTGTATGGCATTTAGTCCCTGAGAGTCAGCTACACTGACACTACCTTTAGAGCAGGACAGAGTAAATCTGTTTAGGCTATCACCTCCTCGGGCATCTTATGATAAAACTGTCTCTAGCTGCTTTTCTTGCCTTCATCCAGTTGTCTTGGTCAATGTAGTAATGGGATGACGAGGCTCTGCCCCTCTGGACTACAGAGTACCTCTCATCAGGTATGTGGCTCTTCCCTATAAGATCAGCTCCTTTTCTTCCACACTTACATTTTGAATGAGAATATGTTGCCAGGAAAAAAAAACAAAAGGCAAACAACAAAAACTCCTCCAAACCCAACCAAATTACCATATTATACAAAAACTCATGCTTTTCCACACTGACATCCAGCAGTACAGACCGAGACCATCATATTTTCTGTCCAACAAAGGAGGACTATGAAGCTGCCAGGGGAGAGCTGCTACTTGGAAAGCATTTGCATTTGTAGAATACAGCACCTGAAGTAAATGAAGGAGTGCTGTCTCAGATATCCATTGTGACAGATATATTTTTCTGAAAATCTTCTCTAGTACTTTGGTATCAAATTTAGTTTCTGACACTTGCCTGATTTTTATACTTTGTTTAGAGAAAAGTAGCTTTACTGTGAGTGTGCTGTACCTGGGAGAGGAAGGGATGCATGTGTGCACCTGCTTTTATGTTTTCCAAAAAGCTTTGAAATGGAGCGGATTGTGAAGGCACTGTAAAAATTGACACACTGTGGTTAAGCCAGAGCAAAAGGAAACCAGGCTGCCTAGATACTGAACTTTCAATTTAAACCACAAAGGTAGACGGCAAGCACTAATTCAAGAACAGGTGGCTTTTTGCTCATAATATTTTATGGCTTTCATTGCTTTACAGTGGAATGAGCTAACCCACAGCTCCCCTCTTGACCTACCCAACATCCTCAAGTTTAGTGAAAAACAGGTGTTTGGTATCTTGGCTTTCCCTAAGCACTCCCACAATCCCAGCCTAAAAAACCTCTTGCTTTCACTTTAGAATGGAAGGCAAATAATGGAGCATGTATAAAGTGACAGGTATGCATTCAGCAACTAAAAACTTTACCCACAAAAGTAATACTCAACTTTTATATCCCACGCAGGTAAAAATGCCATAAAAAGACATAAGCTCAGAAACTCAGAAAAATCTCATGGAAATATCTTTAAAATTGCACAATTGTGATGAGCCTGGGGCTATCAGGAATCACGTACTCAGCAATAAGTGCTGAGTTTCCCCTCTCCCTGCTACCAGGCCTGAGCTAAAACCTTAAATCCAAACTTGAAAACTCTGATGCCAATTTGGACAGAAATGTTGCAGTTGGGAATTCCTTGCATTTTGTCTCCCTCAGTTGTTGCCTTCTATTGCTATAATTAGTATTTATACTGCCTCTTCTAGGAACTTTCTGAGTCTTGCTGCAAGAAAAAGCCAAACAATAAGAAAAACACAATTATAATGAAAATGCTAAAGCAGTTAAAAAAAAAAAAGTAAAAAAAAAAAGTGGTAATTTGATACAAAATCCTAACAAGCAGGTCATATCACAGAGCAAGAGTCATACAGACTGACACTCTCAGTTGCCAGAATTTCCATTTTCATGCATGGTGAAAATGTGTGCAGAGAGTACTCACTTTATAGGATTGCCTGTTAAATCAATATGGAAAAAATACTTTCTGAAAAGTATTTCATATTTGGTACCTTTGGAAAAGTCAGTTGTTTGTTATTTAAATAAATGAATAAATAAATTAGTCCAAAGATAGGTTAATAGACCGCTAGGTAGAGAACTTGTGAAAACTATATACTGCTCATCAAAGCAGTTCTGACACTTATGATGCATATTCCATATGGATAAAGTTATACCTATTGAAATCAGTACTTAACAGGAACTAAGTAGGTGCTATTCATCTGAAGTGCCTATGGCTTCCACATATGATAAACATGGCTGCAGCAAGAGGTGCCTACTATTATATGAAACTGGTATTTTGTTTAAAGCATTTTATTGGACTTAGTGCATTCAGTTTAAAAACAATGTGTGACCTGAGAAAAGGGAAAAACATCTGCCTTCTTGTGTTACCTCAGTCCATGGGGGTCTGTAATTTACTTTTTTTCCCAACCTTAAAACATTCAAGAATAATGGAAGGGCAAACCAAGTAATATTAAAAAACCTCAAACAAAATAAAAGCTGAAAAATGTATATACATAAAGCAGATCTGTGAAGCTGAAGTGAAATATTTCAGATTAACTGGCTAGTTGATTAATGAAGCCAGAAGGAAAAAATCCAGATCAAGTTTAACATTATGCACGTGTGCGCACGCAGGCGTGTGTGCGTGTTTATTTCATGGAGTTCAAGTAACAGATATTTATACATTCTGATTTCTCTTGCCCTCATCAGTAGCCTACATCTTGCTTTTAGAATTAATTTATAATTGATTTATTTTCCTCACAGTAAGGTTCAGAATTTACGTTTCAGTATTTCATTGGGGTGGAGGGTAGTTCAAACTGTTTTGCCAAGGCATTTAAGTGACAGTTATATGTCATAGAGGCAAATGCTTAGGGGAAAAAAACCCCACTATATTAATTGAAATTAAGCCTGAAAACATTGAAGACCACCAGAATAGTTACAACAACAGTCTCACTAAAGATTAAATATGAGGAATAAGCATAATGTTGTTTGTTTCAGAAAGAAAAAGGGTATAATATGCTAGCAGACTAAGGGAACCCACTTTGTAAAATCAGGTCACATAATAAAAACTTACACTTGCATCGCCATGCCATAGATAAATGTGTGCATATATGTATATGTCTGCATTTAAACAGTGGTATACGTGGGACTGGAAGTTGGGGAACAATGTGAATGACAATACTGCAGCATTTGGGTTTGAAAGGCAAGGTGCATGCATGTATGGTAAGAAATAAGTGCATGGACCAATTTGTGAGACCCAGAGAAAGAAAACATGCAGGGAAATCCATGTGCCAGACTAAGAGCTCATGGAGTGAGGGGTGTCGGTGTCTCAAAGCTTCCCATGCACACCAACAGGGTTCCCAGGGAACCTGCAATGGTGAATAAAGACTGAAAATCTTTTTACATTATTTTTTCATATTTTTGGTGCAGACATGCCAAAAGATCTTTGGTTCAGACAATGAACAAATGCCCGTGACAAGAGAAAGGGAAGACAAAGAAAGTCTGGAAGAAAAAAAGAGGGAGAGTACAGGAAAAGAGGTAATTTTAAAGAGTTATTAGTAAAAAGTAGGTGCTAGAAAGTTTCATCTTCTCCTTTCAATTAAATATTCATTTCAGGGTCCCTGAAACAAAATATGATAGAGGGAGTGGACACACTTTACAGATGAACTCCTGGGGAACCTTCTGAATATAAACCATAGGGCAGAAGAGAGATGTCTGTGTGAGATGTCATCAACTGTATAAACAAGGAGTCAGGAAGCTATGCGTGTCTCAGCAAGGTGTATCCGACTTTTATGATACATATTCCACATAAGTGAGCTATGGAAAGTCAGATGAACTGTTAGTGTTAAGAAGGGCTTGAAATGACCATGCCAAAATATATGGAGAAAAAAATAGAAATGTGAGGAAACCTGCAATTTTGAAAAAGAGACAAGAATAAGGATTGCTATCTTGTCTTACCGGATTCAAACTTAAAGGATTTCTAAATGTTTCTAAAACACAAAATAAACGCACTCTTCTACTTAGAAGAGCTTTATGAGGCAGAGGAGTAGAATGTTAACAGCTTCATTTTCTGGTACCAATCTAATAAAAATGCCTAGCTTTAAAATATGTCCATTTTAAAGTCACAAATCAAGCAGTGTAGTATTTTTCCTACAAATATTTGTAATTATCATGAAGTAGTACAGGAGCCTTAAGAATGCAAAACAAAAAGCGCTCCTGAAGTAAAGCCTATTGACATTACCTCATACTTCACCACTACATACACAATGGTACAGCATGCAGCATAACTTCTTGCATGTGTCTAAACTCAAAAGGCCTGATGTGCCTAAGAGAATAAATAAGGCAAGAAAACTGATGTCTGAGAAATCAAAGTGCTTGGTTAATAGGTTTCCACAGTGCTTTCATATCAATCTACCGGGAGACATTTTTCTGTTGTTAAGGGTGTATTCAAAAAAAGCTTTTCTGGAGCTGCTGTAGCTGAATCAAGGACAGCCTAATCACTATTCTTTTTTTTAATGACCTCCTGATCGTTATACAATCTTGACTAATTTCTGCAATTAGAGAGGCTCATTTTCAGAGACTGAGATGCTAATGTTCTTGAATTAGTTTTTATGGTTCAGGGCTTTTAATTTGAGATTTAAAAACCATCATAGCTCACAAACCAAATAAATTGCAGCTAATGAAATTCACAGAAGTGGAGTGCTCACAGAACATTTCTCACTAGCTTTCCCGGATGATTTATTGACAGCTGGTTGTAAAAACAATTTTATTAAAGGTCATAATGTTTGGTTAGGAAAAAAAAAGTTTAATTTATGGCGTAATTAGCCTTCCTGCAATAGGCATGATGCCAGACCCATCACTTACGAACTTTGGCTTTGAAATAAGCCCTTGGTGTTTTTAATTATATCTTTGAGAACGTGTTCAAAGGCAAGACCTCAGTGATGTGGTGTTACTTTCTCTCTATAGCCACTTTATGGCCGTCATAATGGCCATAGTAATAGATTTACTTTTACTGATTGATATGTAGCGACCGTACGGCAGTACCTGAGGAGCACGGTTGGGACGCGTACACAGCGGCAGGAGCCCGCAAAACCCCACGCTCCCTGGCGGAAGCCATTTGCGGTCTGCTCTGTGTCCGAGCCTGCTCCGAGGGGCCGGAATAGCTTGGGAGGTGCAAGAATGACCAGGCTTTCTAAGTAGTCATAGTTTTTTAAAATATCCTTGAAATGTTTTCTCTGCCCTGCCTGTTCTATGGCAGAAAGCCAGACAGGAGCCCCGGGTCGCCTACCTGTAGTGGGGCACTGTTGCTCCTCCGGAAAGCAAGGCCTAGCATCAAGATACGCTCTCTTGTGTTTCTCCATTGTATCCTTCAGTTCCCAGCTTTATTTTCCTGTTATTTCTTTCTGATTCACAAAATTAGACTTGTGGCAAAAAAAACCAAACCAAAACAAAAAAAAATTATATGGGATTAAGGGAGAGAGCTCGGTTGTAGGCCTCCAGTAAACCTGCGGCCTTTCCCAGATGGGGTTAAACTGTCCGCCATGAGCGGGGCCTTGGATGCTGATTGACACACAAGGCGTCAGCCAGCAACTATCAGCCTGGCTGTGAATTTTTATTCCCGCTCCTTTTCACCTTGTTTTGCGCTTATTGTCACGAGGTTTCTAAGACCATACGTTGTCACAATAGACAGCTGCAGAACCCGTGAGAGATTGCCAGATCCCTCTCAATTTAGGGAGAGTTCCTGATTTGAACTTCAGGCAAAGATTTAACACCTGTATGTAGAGCCAAAGTCAGGACAGGCAGCACTGGCTTTTTTTTCACTAAAATCTGGAAGATGCACTA
>NW_010541356.1:111574-119255 GCF_000687285.1 Phaethon lepturus | reverse complement strand
CAAATTGCCCTACAGAGGAAACATCTTGGGAAGAGAGTACCTGTGAGGATAATTCCTGTCACAGGCATTATGAGAGCATTAAGAGGCCCAGGTCCTGAAGTGCCAAGTTAATCTTTCCATCCTCCAAGCTGTTCCATACACAGCATACCCTTCACTGCATATGTTGTCAAGAAATGTTTTCATCACATGTTGAGACATGAAAATCTGCCTAACAACAAATCTAACACCTAAAATTCTGAGAGCCATATCTGTTTTTTACTAGGAAGCACCGCACCAGGTATGGCTGGACATCAGCCATTCTGCCTGCCTTTGTCACCCATGCCCCTTTTAAAAATTGATCAACACATCCAGCCATATCTCCATCAATTTTAAGTGAGGCAAAGCAGAAAGAGAGTTTGAAAAGAAAGCAGTTTTGCTGCAGAAATTCTCCCAGGAGGGACTTCAATTATCTCCCAGTGGGAGTCTCAAACTGGGCAAGAAAGGGGCCATGTCAAGCCAGAAAAATCAGAAACGTTAAGATAAACCCAGCATTATTTCCACTTCTTGACTAAAACGCTGTTGAAAAGAAAAAAGGCTCACAGCTGTGGGGCACCTGAAATCTAACACAGAGCTGTCCAATCCAATTAACATTTTTCTCATGTGTGACTACATTTGAATTTTCTACGCAAAACATCTCAGAAAGCTTTATCTATCCAATCAACATACACATTGAAGTATTACCTAAAATTAGTGAGCAATGAATATGCACCCATGGAGCTTCAAGGGAGAGCTGCAGTATGTGTGAACATCCCGTCCCAGGGCTAGAGACATTTGGCATTACACAATCAGCAGCATTCAAGATTTTGTTTTCAAGAAGCCTAAATCATGCTGCCAGGTCCTGCCAAACCTGAGTCTGGAAGTTTTGGTGGCACTGCCTAGCACTTCCTTGAAGCAAATGCCTCAAGGAGGCATTAAAGTTGGGCATTAATGAGCAAGATGACTCTCCCCTAGGCTCTGCCATTAAGCATGTAAAGCTGTGTCTAGACATGGCTGAAGCCAAAGCAAAAGGTAAACACATCCCTTTCTCTCTTTGAAAAGGTTTCCTTGTGTTTTTCCCAACCCACTCAAGAACCATCATTCTCTTTCTGTTGCTCTATTTTCTAAGACACGTCATCACTTACAAGACATGAGCAGAGCCAGGAAATGTGAAATTGTTCAAGAAAAGTAGTTTCTCCCAGCGCCACAGAAAATGTGAGGCTCAGGTTGTGGAAAAGCAGTGGAACAGACAGTTGAGTAATTGCTCGTTAAAACTCTACTTTGCCCTTTCTTAGAAAGTGTGTGATCACCAATTAATTCTTTTTATTTTGCTTTTACTAAAATAATGTAATAGAGGTTTACAGAACCTCATGAGAACATGAGACAGCCCTTGTAACATAATCTGAGAAAGACATATACTTCATCAAAAGAGCAGTTGGTTTCAATGATCTACTGAGTCCCAAAGGGTTCTTTTTCTAATTTTTGAATACAGTTATTAAATACTATTTGGCAGCATTGTGCTTTTTCTGGCTCAGCTTCTTCAAAACAAATGCTTTATAATTAATTTTATTTCAGTCCAGTTGAATGATCTAGAGTTAATTCCAATATAATTAAATCTTTCTTTGGAATCCTTTTTACCCCAAATCGCTCTCTCTTCCTCCTCAGTTTTCAACTTTCCCCACCACCACCCTCCACACACAGGTCGGGTATAATTTTATGAGGGCTCAGATCATTCTTCTCGTACTGATGTAAAAGGAGATTCCTCAACCTCTTACAGGTTGACACCCACAGTGAGCTTAACTATTTCTTCTATATTGCATCAGTTTCAGTTTGTAAAGGCTTCTAGACACGTGATACATAGCCTGAAAGATTTCTTACAAAATTAAATCAAAAGAAATAAACATATACAGTATACTAAATTTAATTAGGAACCAGCTAATTAAAAAAATGGTATCAATTAAGATATTTCCTAAGAAGCCAAGGGATTTCCATAGGTAATAAATTAAACGGACTGTTCCCTAAATCAAATAACACCTCATGTCTGAGATTTCCAAATAAATAACCACCAGTTCCAGTAAATGCTATGAAAATTAAATGTCCATGTTACATAGCCCAACTGCCATTCATAGTACTGCAAGTGGCAATCTTAGTAATTTCACCAAAGAGTTTGGTGCAAAGACGTCTGCAAAACTGGTACCTCAGGGGCCCATGCTAGACCACAGTATTCAATGTCAATAAAGTTAAAACCTCCACTGTGTGTTTTTTAGTTACTGAGCGCTACGGCTGCATGCTGAGCACCAGTTGGTATTTGGTTTTGCATAATGTATTAACATTGCATATTTGTATAACATATTAACATTAATACCACCAGACTGCACATTTCAGATAAGTCCCATTGCAATTAGAACAGGTAGCATTAAACACTCATTAAAGCCCAAAATACAATGACGAAAGAGGTGGCAATGAAGCCAAAATTTGCAGATTTTGTTTTATCAAAATATGTTGCAAAAAACTTCATTTCTACACAAAGAATACCATTTTCTATCTCATATTCATGCTGATTCTGTCACCTTACCTGTATCTACAGAGCTGGAGGAAACAAGCCTGAAAGTGCACTCACTGTATGAAAACAGGACAGCTATTTTTAACTGTAAACTCTAACACGCTAATAAATGTTATACTTGTTCCCAGCTTTAAAGAGTGACTTACACTGACAAATTTATTGCTAATTGCACAAACAGTTTATTATGCAGGACCATAAGAAATCTTGGGGTCTAAAAGATGTGTACTAAGAAATTATTTGATCTGGCAAATACTGATGAATCAAGCCCTTATTTTTCTAGGATTTGTTAAACTCAGAGCTTTATGCCCTGCAGTAATCCTGTAGGTGATTAAAAAAACAAATGGGCTTTAGGGCAAAACGTTAAAATTTGGCTAGCTAAAATTAGGCAAGTTAACCTATCCTCAGATTTCCAAGTAGGTTGACAAATTTTCAGATTCAATGAGTACTTCAAGGTCCCAGCACAGAGACCAACCACCTTTAAGTTCAGTGCCCAACCTGTTCACCCTCTCCATTGACATGTAGCCATATTTTCTGACCTACTTGCCCAGCCTGGCCTTTCCAACTCAGCCAGCCTTACTTTGTTTGACACATAGGAAATAAGCTCTGTTTGTTCCTTCTCTTCTTCATTTTGAAGCTCGCTGCTCAACCAGAGACAAAGTTTTCTAGCTTGGCTGTTCCTAGCTAACTCCTTTCTTCCATTTGTGCAAATGTCTGAGCTGCATCCAAGCTATTCTGCAAACACCTGCCTCCTTGCCTGCTGTCTTCCCTACTAACAACTTCTCCGTATAACTGCCCTTCTGCCAAAGGCCATCTGCACGTAAGCCACTGTTCGCCCTCGCCAAATGCTCTCCAGCACACCTGGAGGCTGCCCCTGCCTACACAAGGCTGAGGGCCTGCATGTGACAAATGAAGGCATGCCCCAAGTCTAACTGTAAGGAATCTAAATACAACTTCAAAGTCATCCACAATGCCCAAGGTACTGTGACAACAGATGCTGAGCCCAATTTTAGATTTGACTTATGAGTGTCAGTTAATTGCCACAGCATAGGTAAGTTTTATGATGAAGGACCGTCTTTCAGGACATAGATTTCATTCCACATCAAAAGGCAAGAAGCTTTCCAAGAGCAGCTATTTTCAGATCCAGATCTGGGATGGATTTGTATGTGACCCCGAAGCACAAGATCCTGTTTCTGCAGAGCCAAGCATAGAGCCACACCGCTGCCACAGGTTAACACATCTCTTTTAGCCTAGCACCAGTTTTAAACAGTCAACATTTCTAAATTCAGTGTAATCCCATTTCCTGAAGAACTTCTGCAACTGAAAAGGGGAATTTGTTAGAATTCAGATCCCAGTTTGCAACTGATTGAGAAAATAACTAACAGGTGCCCTACCTCCAAGCTCTACTGTCTGCAAGTCTATTTCTATTAAATTCCTATTTCTTAAAATAGGTGGTTTAAAATAGAAATTCCTATTTCTTAAAATAGGTGTTTCTACCTAAAGTCTCATAATGGCAATATTCTACCGCTGATTTAAGAAAAGGAAAGAAACAATTGTTAAAACAATATTTCAAACTACAAACTGCAGACAGCTGTCTCCCACACTTACCAGGTTAAGTTACAATATTGTTCCCTTTTAAAACAAGCCTTCATTTCAGTGAACCACAGTGAACCAATTAGCATATAAATCACTTTTCTACAAAATGGAGAACAAATCTACAGTGGCCATTGGAAAGGTAATGCTGAATGTAAATAAGAAAATATCCGTAAGGCACACTCTTCCCCACATACATTCATGTAACTCCTATTAGCAGTAAAGACTACAAACCCTATTTTCTTAAACTATTTGATCTCAAGAGGTGTCATAAGCAGCCTGGAACATGCTTAATGAGCACTTGTACAGGTGGCCTTCAAAGGAAAGGTCCATTGGTGCTTATGAATCAGTAGCTGCACGTTTCCTTGCGACTAAGTGTGTAAGCATCAGTCAAATCTCTTCCTTAAACTATGAAGCTGAAATGTTACAAAAATCAATGATGGTGAAACACTTAGAGGAAACCTTTCTTCCTTTACAAAACTGGGATGAGTAGTGTCAAAATATTTTACATTAACATCTTTATTTCATACCATTGAAAATGGAAAATTTCAATACAGTTGAACATATCTTAATACCATTGTTCATTTTTTTTCCTAAATAAAATTCTGAGACTGACACTTTATTTCAGCTTGGGATGAAGTAAATTTTGAAATTTCAGCTACCATTCCTGTTTGAAATTATATCTTTCAACCAGCTCTATCCATTCCTTCTGCTGGATTTAATATTTACTTTGTTTACCAGTAGCAGTTACTGTTAGCTTCAATTCCATGAGCAAAGACAACTTCCAATTACAGGATGTTTACTAAAAGAACCATATGTTTTTTGTCTGATTAATTTTTGTCTCCCAAAATATGCTGTGCATCTTTTGTAAACAATCCTTGAATGCCTCGGGTCAACTGGTACTACAGTAACAGAGAGTATTATTATTCATGTTTATCAATGGCACATACATTAGGGAAACAAACTCAGTGTGTTTTACAGTGAACACCTATGTATTACTCCATTATCTTACATTGTGTAATGCTGGGTTAGTATTGCTGTGAGGAAAAGAAGAGAGCCCGGCTCCCTCCTGCATGTTGTGGCAGTCATCAGCCCTGGCCTTGCACAGATCAGAGGGGACGTTCTCCAAAGACCACTGAAGTCAGCAGGGATATCATTTTTGACAGGCTCAGGATCTCTTCCTGCCTTCTCATTTGTAAGCGAGGTTTTAATGATTTATCTTCCTTTACGGGGATTAAATTAATTGATGGTTGTTGAGCACATTGAAGTTTTCAGTGAAGTATTAATATTTGCAAAGCCTGTTTTCTTCTTGGTTTGTAGTTGTCATTTTTGGAATTCCTTTTGTTTTTCTGTTTGGCTCTTGTTCTCTGGAAGGACTGTCTGAGTAGTCCAAAACTTCCAGTGGAACAAGAGAGGAAACTCAGCTTTTACCTTACCAGTTATTTGTGCTCAAATTTTTTAAGAAACATCTAGAGTATATTTACATTTGCCAACTGTAAGAATGAAGCTTCAAGCCAGGTTTTATCCCTTATGAACTTGGTCTGTGCATTAACAACAGTTCCTTCCTGAATGTCTGCTTGCCAGATGGAAACTTATCTTTAAAATCTGTACAGTAGTGTGATACTACTGACATGTTATTTCTGTGCAGTTTGTCTGTGCATTGGTGTTCTCTCGGACAGGAATAATCAATCCATTTTAAACTCAAAATATAATTGCCCATTAATATCCCCTGATACTGTGAGACCTTCTAATCATGCCTAAACATAAAATAACTCATGCTGCCATTTGTTTTTTCTTAGTTAATAAAGCAAATAAAAACATAGCGAGCCATTAGGCTGATGCAGTTCACTTACAGATACTATTGTATTTATACGTTTGATTGAAGACACTATTTTAAATTAGGCATTTAAAGGAATTAATTCAGCTATTTCATTTTAATTAAATCTTACTGTATTAAGACTTGTGTAGATTACTTGGTCATCACAAAAATCCTTCCAAACATAGAGTATTTCAAAATAAGTAAAAGTTTTAGGAAGAATATATTTTATTTTTCACTTTCACCAAAAACATCTGGTACAATCAATCACAGATTCCCTGTCAGATTAATCTCCTCCTGACTTACCTTTTCTGGTACCCAGCACTTTAATGAGCTCACAATAACTTTATCCTTTTGCGTATCAGTGCACTAACATGAGAGTGTCTACCAGAGTTATTTCTCCCCTGGAATACTCACATCACAAAAAACAGCTCAGTCTCCTTATTCTGGTGACCAAGCCCAGGTGAGAACAGATTTCCTTTTGTTCTGGTTTTGCCACAAGAAAACTGCCATGAGAAACCTCTCCTATCAAGTTCTGCACAAACAACAGAGCCAAAAAGATTAAAAATCACCACTGACTTCACTGACTGAACATTAGGCAGAACTACAAAATTCACCTCCTGACAAAAGGAGGAGAGGGCCAATAGCCCCAGCATTAAGCCCAGCTATTTCTTCATTTGGCCCAGATGGGCATTTAGTGCTTATGTGACATGATGTTCCTTGGTACTAAAGGAGTGGCTTCAAAGGAACCAGCTATCATCAAAAGCAGTGGAGACTCAAATATCATCAGCCCTGTAGTTAAACTCTGGCAAAAGCCTGAAATAGTTTAACAAATAAGATAATAAACAATATGAGGAAGCAACAGGGTTTTTGAGAGAGAAAATGTTGTGATTTCCTCTTAGTTGGGTCTCACTGCTGACATAAATCTTCTCTGATGTGCACCCTGGATTCCTCTGTGTTCAAATAGTAGCAAAGTTCCCCCGGCCTAAAACCTTTCTAATAATCTTCTCTGGTGGTTCAAATTTCTAGCCTAACCCACAAAGAGAGTTTTATTTCATAGCCTTCTCTCTCAATCTTGAAGACTTTACATACATCTTCAGTTGGGATGGGAAGGGGTAAAAGGAGCAGTATTAACAACTATAAATATTTCCCCAGGAAAGAAGGGGAAAAGAAAGAAGGGAAAGCAGCATTGATTAGAGTAGCTAAAATGCTGATTTCTGACTGTTTATTGTCCCAATTGTGTTGAGAGTGAGTTTTCCCATGTTCATGCACAGGAAACATCCCAAACTAAGAGGTGGATAAAAAGCCCTGTGCTGACTCTGCATCTCTTGCTTTTGTACTTCTGGGTACATCAGAACAGAGTCTCTGCTATTCATCTACCAGATGGAGGAGCAGAGAACAGGACTTCAGCACAGAGAAAAAAAAACAAAACAAACCAGAATTCAGAATATGCAAATGTTTCTAAAATCAAGCTGAGAGAATGACAAAATAAACTATGAACCCTCGTGCCTTTGAGGAGTGATTTATGTCTGTGCCATGACTTCAACATAAAAACTCTCTACACAGCTTAAGGGCTAACTATCTGTTCTTAGATATCTCAGGAGATCTACAGCCTCTCTTCCCGGCATAGCTCTTCCCTAATTCAATAAAGCCGTGCTGTCTGGCTGACCTCTATCAGGATATGTTGCTGAATATTT
>NW_010541356.1:95970-111543 GCF_000687285.1 Phaethon lepturus | reverse complement strand
CAAACTAGGCTGTTCCATGGGGCAAAGGGTAGGAAAGCACACGGGCTGAGCCATATTTGAGATGTGGCATTGCAGCAGAGTTCCAGTTTAATCCCAGGCTTCCCCCAAACCATTTTCCTCTGGCATCATTCTGTGCTAGAAAGAACACCATCATCAGGCAGAAAGAGAGTTTCTTATGAAAGTTAAAAGGGAGAGACTTGTAATAGAAAACAGGTTAGAAATTGGACTACAGAATCATTAGTACTTCCATAATGCACAAACCACAGCATTGAAGTTTTATACAAACTATCAAAACCTGCAGGAGTTTCCCATCATATCCATCAGTAGGTGAGCCTTATGAAAAGCATTGTCCCATGTACTTATCAATGCTGCTCTTCTTATTATGCCCATCATAGGCTCCTTGTTTAAAGAGCACAGTTAGGCATCTTCCCAAGGTTTTATTTTTACTCTTCTGGTGCCCTCTAGGTTAATGAGAACTGAGCCCCTGCTCCTGCCGATGTCAGACCTCTCCTTCGTTTTTTGCTGACAGCCAAACCTGCCCTTCCTCCTTTCTATTTGATGTAGAATTTATATCAGCCACATGGGAAAAGGAGGAGCAGCTTCAACCACTGGCTTTAATCTCCATGTGAAAGGCAAGGCAACGATGGGGCAACAAGGAGCATTGAAGTCTTCGGTGTAAATGTTGTTGCTCATTACAGTCTCCCTCTCTAGGGATAAAAAAAAAAAACCTTCAAAGGGGAATTGCACCAGTCTCACACACGCCAGCGCTCCCTCACACACACGCGCCTTTCACATCTTATACATGTGGTTTCCACGCAGGAAACAATTACTGTAATTAATAGACCCAAATAACCCCACTGTTCATTTAAAAATGCACTTAAATTGACAGAGGCATGAAAAAAGTGGCTGGGTGCTTGGGTCTCATTACCCGCGTGGACTAAAAACCTGGTTGTGTATATAGACTGTCAGCTCTGTATTTTTCCAGACATATCACATCAAATTCAACTCCAGCACAAAACAAAATATGCTCAAGATCTGAATGTTCTCCAGGAGGCACTCAGACACCGTTGTTTCTTCCTGCGACACCTAGGAGCTATTTTCTGTAGACCAAAATAAATGTGACAGATGCTGGCAAGAGGGATCTTTTGTGCACCAAGAGGTGGTGGTTAATATTTGATAGGGACTATAATGTATGTCCTGCAGAAGATTACATTAAGCATTCTCACTTGCCCAGTTGGGAACATTTACATTTGTTTAAAATTATTGTTACTCAAAAAAAAAAAGCAGCAGCATATGCTACGATTTTTACTGTGTTTACATTCTGCCATATCAGCCACGAGAACATGATTTCCTCTTTAATTACCTTCACTAAGAAACATATTATGATCACGTCAGGGAATCGATAACTATTATTTCTATTAGTTAGAATTGCATTTTCCTCACGCTACTTGACCGCAGAGGCTGCTGTATCCCTCACACTTGCAAGGTTCATGGCAAACCCCAGCATGTGACGGTGATTCCACACATCCAAGAATTTCTTTAGGATGGGACAGTAGCCTTCTGCTGTGCTGCACGTCCAGGAAAGCAGCAGCAGGAGGGAATAGGTTTTATGGAGGAATAACATATGACCGCAGAGCTGCAGCTGTGGAAGCAGCAGGGTTGCTGCTGTGAGTAAAGTCTTCACAGGGCCACCAGTGCTGAGCAGCATCCTCGTTCTACGGACCCCGTCCAACCCTCAGCTCCTCCATGGCTGGGAGAGACAAAAGAAGGAAAATTTGTTTCTGTAGCCATGAGGCTAAATGCCCTCACCCTTGCACAGATAGTTCATCGTAGAGGGTCTGGTTTGTTGCAAGCCTGAGATACGGTGATGCTTGCATAGATGGAATAAAATAGCAATCCATTTTTTTCACCTCTTGTTTCTTTTCTTTAATGGTGCTGAGGAAACCCAGGCCATTTCAGCTGGTACAACAGCTTGATGTGTTGTTCAGTTCTCATGTCTCACATGAATCAGCCATTTAATTTTGAACTCTTATTTTAGGTTTTCAAAATAAAGAGTTTGGGGTGGTTTTTTTTAAGGCCCCTGGGAAGAATATGTTAGATTTTACTTCTGGTATTTGTCTTTCATATGTCTCAGTGAAATTAGCTAGATCTGGAAAATGTTGCCCTTTACCTGGTAGTTCAGGAAACCAGAGAAACTAATACATTTATCAAACGAACAGAAATGGCCCTCTGGATTTCAACAAAGTTTCCTTTTGTTGTATATACTAAATTCCAGTTAATCAATTTTCTACACATCATAATGTTTTAGAACAAAGGTTGAAATGACAATGAAACCTGATTATTATAGCTCTTTGCCTGCAGAAGAGAGAAAAGAAAGTAACATTTTATAGTGTCAATGTACACAGAAATAAATCCAGGATCTCTTTTTGACAAGAAAAGCCACAGTAGTTCAATTCAGACAGTTAAAGGCTTTTATATTGTTCTAGGGGCCATGACTAAGCAACACATTAAAAAAACTTATAGTGAAAAAGGAGAACATAGGAAGGTGAAAAATTATGTTTTAATTTGCATTGAAGTGAAACGACCTCATAATAGAGGTTGACAAAAGAATTAAAAATGTGCCTAATAAGTCATATATACTCCACCAGGCATTCCTAAATCTGCCTGTCGTTTATAAGTAGAGAAATGCTTTTTCTCTCTCATTCTCGCTTGTAATTTGGACACACATAGTGATATCTGCTGGCAAAACAGCTCACATGTATTTGTCAAAACAGCAGATGGGGAACTAAAAGCCCTGGATATACTCACTCATTAGGGGATCCCTTCAATCTGCCTCTTTGCTGTGGCTGCTGGGTTTCTTTGAGAAGTCTGGGTGTGCTCTCTGGAAGCTAAACACTTGCTTTCTTCGGGAACATGCATTGTATATCCTGGTATAAAAGAACGGCAGCAGCGTTGCCAGCTCAGTATTTTACTGCAAGGCTTAAGTGTTTAGTGTTTTTTTTACATCTTCAGCTTCTGGAAGTAAGAGTAGGGTTTTGGTTTTGTCTTTATTGCTTTACGGGAATGTAAATTTTATCCCGTGTGGTAATGAGGAAAACTTGAATATATGACCCAAACACACCTGAAGGAATCGGAAGAAAAACAAATAAAAAGGATTAATTATACAGTATCTAACTTCCCAAGAAAACAGTGCTAAACGCATACTCTCATATAGTCTTTCTGAATCCCTTCTTAACAGCTTTATAGCCCTCTGACCAAATACACATATATTTGAAATAAAGGAAGGTTCAACCACAGCTTCATAAATTTATATCAGAGCGTGCCACACGGTTACTAAGCCCTGTTGCTCATGGAAGTACATATTTTCAAATCTCCTAACTCTGTGTGTGTGAAATCTCACAGTGGTGCGTGATTTTGACAATATTTCTGGAACATCAAGACTCGGAAGATTACAGAGCCACTACCACAAGGGATGAGAAAGGTGGGTAAACACACACACCAGCAGGGAGTGATGGCCCTGTACCTGTAGAAACCCTTGTGTGATGGATACCACGGCACTGAACATGTCAGGGAGTTGGAAAAGGAGACGAACAGGTTCCTCCGGATTTCCCCGAGTTCCCGCATTCTCCTCCACATCATGTAACCCAGACAGTGCAAGCCCCAAAAGTAAAGCTCATCGACCACCACCGCACGCTTGTCCAAAGGTCTGCAAGCACAGCTGAGCCGCATGCTCATTTAGAGCAGTATAAAACACAGATACGGTATGCACCCGTACAGGCCCAGGCTTCCTGCAGCTCTGGGAATTTAGCAGGGGGAAACTCAGGCCCCTCCACATATGCACAAGCCACAGCCATAAGCTACTGCTGGAGGAATATGTAGGAACTGAATTTTAGGCCACGAAGTTTCCTCTCCTTTTTCAGAATATTCCCACGTCACAGTTGAAGTAACAGCTGTGAACAGTTTAAAGAATTCAAACGATGGAAAACGTATTTACCTTGATTTTTGTTTCTGAGCTGTTGATATTTCAATGATAAAGCTGCCTTATATAAATACGTGCAGACATGAACAACCGCAACGCCTCTGTAGACTCATCTATTGGAAAGGAACTGTTATCATTTCACTCCTCATAGAAACTTGGATGCAAGTTTCATTCTATCACTAATTCCTGGCAAAGAGCTATATCTTCTTATTTTAGTTTCACTGACTTTTCTATGTGATGGAGCACTATTCACACAACTCTCTTCGTGCTGAGGGGAGGTACGCCCACAGGAATGTGCTAAGCTCACAGGACAAATCCAGCAGCTCTACAAACTAAAAGCTTAGGTGTATTTTTACTTTAGGGTTCCCAAGTTTTTCAAGGGACATTGTTAAGAAAATTCATAGGAATTTTGGGGAGGTGACCTTCATATAACACAACATACTCATAAATATCTTCAACATGTTCATTATCTGCCTTACTGTGTGAAAATATACTTTCTTACCTTTCTTTCCCTTTGCACAAAACAGGGGAAGCAGGACACCCTAGCCTCCCAAGTCAGAATACACAGAATCATATTTAACTGGATCCTTGTAAAACCTTTTGAACACTAAAGGCACTGGAAAAGTGACATGCAGTTCCCTTGGCCCTACCCTTGGGAGGTCATTCAGCGTAGCATCTGAAAGAAAGGACTGCAGTTAGAAAATTCACTATAAACTTATGGAAAGTTCATGCAGGAAGAGATGAACTTCAGCTCACCTACAGAAATTACTCTTACTACACTACCATGTCTCTCTTCTCTCATCTGGGACCACACTTTGGCCTGAGGTTATATTTGCTGAGCAACCGCTCAGGCATTACCTGTCCTAGGACACTGACCTCCAAAACCAGGTTCAGGACTTCCCCAAAAGGAGAATTTAAAAAAAGAGAAAAGAAAAAGAACTTAGAAAAATCTCAGACCGGGAGAAAAAGAGGTTACAGGGGAAGGTCACCTGCTATGAATTTAGTATCTGGATAAAAAGTCACGCTGTTAAACAACAAAACTCAAGGAAATGAGTCAAGTTCAGCAGGAGGAGACACAAAAGACTTAAAGCAAAAAGCTGAACAGCACAGATAATGCTCACTCCACCAAGATAAACAGTTTCAGTGTCTGTATACAGCTGGCTTTTTCAAATGAGTGTTGGGTATGAAAGGAAACAGGAGGCAGAGAATGGGAAGAAAAAAGACACTGGCTCCAAGCACTAAGGAAACACATACCGGGGAGAAGAAAGCTGAGTATGAGGGAGGAATCTTGCAGCACAGTATTATTAACATCCCAAACACTTGCCTGAGGAGCAAACTTATGACCACTTGCATGTCCTTAAAAAGGGTGTCCCACCTCAGCTTGAACAGTTGCTCTGTGTAATGGGGTGGGGTTCTAAAGGAAGGCAGGCTTCAGGAGAAAAGGCTGCCACATGCAGGTGCTCAGAAACCCATCACAATATCTGCCTACACGGAGGACTGTATCAGACAGTGGGATCCATTCCCCCGATACTCACCCTGCTTACACCCTGCCCATGGTTGAGACCAGTCCATTTACTTCCCACGTAAACACTTCCAGTGACATTTTTCACAGATCTTTTCCTAGAGAACGGACACAATTTCATGCAGTAATAAACAAATACTTCAGTAGCACTTATATGTTCAACGTGCGATGAAATTAATGAATACAGATCTATGACAAGAAATCAGTCTCATCAGTATTGCATCTCTGACATAAAGGAGCAAAAATCAGTTTCAGCAGTGGATTGAATTCTGGACAATCAAGAGCTATGGAATAGTACTCTCTATTCACAAATATGAGCAATGCTTTATCCCTAAAATATGGGACTAATAACATAAGATACAATGGCCAAGAACAACAGTTTTCTTAGAGGTTGTATATACCTGCAGAATTAAAGAGAATAAGGAAGAGGTCACAGTACTCAAGAATATGTCAGATCTTCTGATCCACAAGTCAAAGCCTCTACAACAGTATGGTGGCATCACAAGAAGAGCTCTTTTAGGCATTTCCCTCCACAGAGCAACATGGAAGAGTTTATGGAAACACAAGTGGAGTCATAGACCAGCCATGCAATTAGCCACTGTAGGGAAAACAACTTAGCTGCATACTGGTAACTATCTGAGACTACTTCTAGTATCCTACATCATTGCATGGAGAAAACCCAATTGTTCCACAAAACTGTGAAAAGGTTTCCAATCCAAATTCAGCTATTTTCAATCTTGTACCTGGAGCTGTTCTTTGCAGAGCCTCCATCATGGAAAACCTCATAAGCATAGACAGAGAAAAAACCTTTGCTGGTCCATTTTATGCCAGGTTGAAACAAAGCTGCAAGTACTGTCTGATTAAGCGTATAAAAACGTGCAAAATCTACACAACAGAGTTTTTGTGCATAAATGAAGCAAAATGAATGGGTGTTCTTTGGCACCTCTTGAACTTCGTGTCTTCTGCATGAATGGCAAAAAACATGAGTTCTGATGATCAGCCTTTTTCTTCTGGGAATTAAGGATATTCAGTTCTCAGCCGAATGGAATTGCTGCCACAGTTTTTAACATTTAGGAATAAGTTATCAGCTCTTTTAGCATTCTCTACTTCCACTAAAGACAGCAGAATCAACCAATTTTGTCTGCTCCTACACCTACAATGTTCTCTCAGTACGTCTTTTATGTAGAACTGAAGGTCTATCACTTTAGTCTGTGAGTACCCCGTGTACAATAATGCCACAGTCCATATTTCCCACACCCAAATGATGTGATCCCTGAGCAATCCGGAGTAGGCTGAGATTTTTATCTTGTAATTAATATCAGACAGTCCTGTCAATGGAGGCAGGATGTCAGAGAGGCTAATGATCAACATGGCCAGAAATTCTGTAAATCTTCCCATGTCATTCCTGTGAAACTTCCACTGGCACAAAACTGCAGAGGCAGAAAGAGTTTACAGGGTAACTGCAGTAATAATGAAATCATGCTCATTCTTCCATCCAGCATTGCAGAGACATATCATGCTAATTCTTACACACCAGTGCTCAGTTATAATCATTTTGTTTGGCTTGGCAAAATAGCTGGAAAAACAACAGAGAAATATCACTGGGGGAGAGGAGGGACTTAGATCATGTTCCCATGTCATTTTTTCATGATTTCCGTTAAAAGTATAATTCCTGCTAATAAATCGTTAAGACCTATAAAAACTTTGCTAAGAAAAATCTACAAGATGGAGAAAGAGAACATAAAACCCTTCCAGCTCAGATGGAACTTACATGTATAAAAATGTTAATGTTGCCATTTCTTTGCACTTCTGACATTTCGCTGCTAAAGTAGTCATGATACCTCCTTATTCTGAAGGATATATCCATATAAAAGCATATATATAAAGGTGTACATATAAAGAGATATATATATGTAAAGAATACTCTTAGATTGTATATTAGAAAAAATTCCTTCACCAAAAGGGTTATCAAGCATTGGAACAGGCTGCCCAGGGGAGTGGTTGAGTCATCATCCCTGGAGATATTTAAAAGATGTGTAGATGTGGCTCCTGGGGAGACGGTTTGCTGGTTTACAGTTGAACTCAATGATCTCAAAGGTCTTTTCCAACCTAAATGATTCTGTGATTCTAATGAAAGAGTATTTTCATATTAGGTGCAAGAGGTCTGGGGAGCATATTATGGGTCTGAAACTGGACAAAGAGCAGCGCGATAATATATCCAAATGGTGTTTTTATATAGGAGAGGTCCAAGGACTCATATTCCATTCAGAATGCAAAAAAAATGGAAGCTCTCTTTCAGCAAAAATCCAGCACCTGGATGTTGCGAATCCAGGGGGTTGCAAATCATAGGTGATGTGAAAGCCAATGCTACACATGAGAAAATTCCAGGTTTTTTGGGGTTTTTTTTAATACTTATCTCAATCCCAACATATCATTCTTGTACTTGGCACAGGAATGTGTGTGGAAGTAGACTGTCCAAGAAAAAATCTTGACATTTTCACTGACAAGGCGCTCAAAGAGTAAAAGGCCCCAGAAAGGTAAAGCGACTGCTTGGGTGCACAGCAGAACTCCCAAGTTTCTTCACGAGGAGTCTCTGCATTGAATCATTCAGCCATCTAAGGAAAGCAACCCCTCTGTGGGGAAACTTTGTTAGTATTTCCATCCATCACTGCAGTGTTCTTTGATCAAAACAATAATAAAAGTCTTGGGGGACAGGAGAAAATGTTAAAATTTTTTTGTAACAATCCTACTATCCCTAATTCATGTATTCTAGCATGAATAAGGTTTGCATGGTTTGTCTCTCTTAATTCATGTATACTACTGTTCCAGGTTCCTTAAACTCTTGTTTAAAATGCAATCCATACTGTCTGCCTGGCTATTTTACAAACATTATTCTCAGTATGAAAAGGTTAACAATCACTAAAAATTAGCATAGCATCAAGAATAAGGTTGTTTAGAGAATTAACCATATCTACATTCTGCTAAGAGTAAACACTAATTAACAGTATCTGCTAGCACTAACATAAATCAAAACTGTCCCTTTTCCTCTCCTGGGCACTGCACTGGAAAATATCAGAACAGCAAAAATACTTGGAATGTTTCTTACTTGTTTTTTATTTTATTAATGATAAAATATTGGATGTCAACGTGCAATGCTTTGTGCATTGCATCAGACAGCTCGAACAGTAATTGTGATGAATGGGAGTGGAAGGGCCAAGGTTACAGGCATTTAAGAAGGCTGTGTGGACTGAAAATATTAGGATTGATTAAAGGTCAAATACTTTATGGATTTATCAGTGTTGTATACATTTTCTCATGACACAAAATCACTTACACTACCTACAAAATGAAATAGAAAAGAGCTGCAAATCAGATAATTTTTAAGTCTTTAACCCACATACAGGCTTAGCCATTGAGCATAATTAATGGCACTGAAATGTTTTGATTAGTCAAGCAATAAAGCAGTGAACCCCCACACACACCCCACCCTCCAATAATTCCTCTAGCTTCAGGTAGGCTTGTAGGTAGCAGTCTTCGTCAATTAATGTTAGTGCTTACAAACATACTGTCTGGCAAAAGATACTTTTTGTAATGTTGTTTAAAATCTGTATTTATTTAAACCAACCAACTTTAGTTTGGAGAGGATCTTTAACTTCATCACCCATGCTCTGACTTCCTTGTTTTCTGGGAAAACAGTGTTTGAGGTGGAGATCTATATATTATCTTTGGTGCAAGGACTTTTCTAGGATCCAGACAAGCAAATGGCTGTCTCCACTTGCTTCACAGTGGATTTGAACTGGCCTTCCGGAGCTCTGTATGTTGACTGAGACAGAGCAGAAGAAGCTCAAAGTGTGGGATTCTGTGGGAAAAGGCCTTGGATTTGGAGGGTTTTTTAAAGAAGTTGTACAAGGTGACTCTGCTGGTTTCAATAACATCAGGACTGAAACTTTAGCTCCAGCTCCACAACATACCTAATTATAGTCCTTACTTTACCCAGGTGAAATTAGGTTGACTTCAGTGGCCGCATTCTTCTGCTTCAGAGCCTGATCAAGTTGCCCCACAGAGCCTTTTTCAGCGCCTTCGGTGAGCTCTGCGCAACGCAGGTCCTTCGTCAGCGGCCCATCTAGGGGCTTCTCGGTGTCCTCCCAGCACAGCACTGCGGTGCTACCTCCGTGTTCAAGTCCCGGCCTGCGATTTGCAATACAGTATCTTTTGAACTTTACTGAAAAAAACGGAAGTAGAAACTTGATAGGAATCTCACCATAGTCTTCCACCTGCTTTTTTATGATAGTCTTTGCTATGTATATATCTTACACATTTGCACAGTTGACAAAACACCTGGGGAGACTAAGCAAAGAGAGAGGAAGGAGAGCATTTTCTAAGCCAAAGCTTTTCTTTATGTATGTTATGATTTCCTTCTGTTCTGAAAGGTGTTCATAAAGCTCTTCTCTTCCCATACTACCGACAATCACATTCACCAAAGAAACCCTTCCCAGTTATCTGAGATTCCCTAAAGATGGCATAAATTGCTATGTAACTTACCACCTAAGGCTCAGAATGGAGACATAGTCGTTAGCTTAATTAAGGGATCCCAGAAGAAAGGCCTCTGTGGGACAGATTACTGGTAGCTATATTGTGTTGTCCAGTAACTGAGCAAATCTTGTTCTGTTATCCTGAGGGGTGTGAAATCCAACCCCAAAGGCTTTGCCCACAGCAGCATTGAAAGGGCTGTTTGAAGGGGGTGGCTGTCTCTTCTCTAGAGAGATAGCAGTGAAGAAGAGGCAGAGTGTGTTGGGGACATCCATAGACACCTCTACAAGGGAAGAAAGATGTCTTTGCATTCGAACAACTTCACCATTTTCCCATTCTGTCACCTGCAAAGAAGACGCTGGTCTTACTGGTTTCCTGAGAGTGTGGACATGCATCTTCCAGTCCATAGCTTTTGGATACTTGCGTGAGAACCTATGGTTAAGGCAATAGAACAAAGGCAACCAAGTATAAATTTTGGCCTCTGGTAAGTGCCAGTTTGTCAGTAATCATGATTCTATTAAATTTGATAGCAACATCTAGTGAGTGGACATATGAAAACTCAGACCTGTTTCCTCAGCAAGGAAGCTTTAAAGAATAACACCCATTTAGCGGTGTAACATTTGATTAAAGCAGGCTCAAATATCCTAACTGTAAAGGTTAAGCACAGACATGTGTGTCACACATGATGCAGTGAGTAAATGATGTAATGTTGATAGACCCGTAACAATGAAAAACATTCCAACATTGCATTTTGGCAGAAAGTTTGATACCATATAAAATACAATTAAATGGCTATAACTTGCATGGCGTGAGAATCAGTGTCCTGTAAAAAATAATGCAATATTTATTAGAAACTTTCCAAAATATTTAGTTGCATTTCAAAACAACTACTTCGCTTTTAAAATTGCAATGCCTCAAGCAGGTTTGCACTGTGTACTATCTTTCGTAGTTTTATTTTGGCAGGGTAATGTTATAAGCTGCAGGCTGTTTCAAGTACAATCATTTATCATATCCCTGGCATAAAAAAACCCAAAAATCAAAAAACAAAAACCTGCTTTTGCAGCAAAGGAAGTCTAGCATGACTTTGCTTTTCTCTAAAAATGAAACTTAATTTTTTTCATAGGATCCCTGCATCACTGAGACTCAGTTTTCAGGGGAACTCAGTGATACAGTGATCCTGACCTTTACGGGTTCATGGGTACCAAAGAAGCTGCAAATTTCTGAGGAAAAAAAATAACGATGTGGAGGTATTTAGAAAACGTGGTAATAAGCAACATGGTTTTACTGAGGACAGATCATCCAGAAAAACCTTGTAGCTTCATTTAGAACGTAAATCTGTCTCCCAAACAAAGGAAGACCTCATCTGTCTATACTTCTGTAAACATTCAATACAGGGTGAGAGAGTAAATTATTAGGAAAACTGGGGGATTTTTTTCCCAGGATTAACAGAGAACTGGCTAAGAGGAGTTAGTAACTGAGAAGTATTATTAGCTCCATGGGAGACTACTCATGGAGCTGTTCACAGTTCAGACTGAGCACGTCTGATGTTTTCAGCAGTGTTCTTAGCATAAAAACATGAAACTGTGCTGACAAAATTTGCTGATGACTATGATACTGGCAGTACAGAATCACAGAATCATTAAGGTTGGGAAAGACCTTTAAGATCATCAAGTCCAACCATCAGTGTCTGAATAACATGTCAAAAGGCCTTGAGGTCACCCAATTAACAGAAAGGACATTAAATTGCATTGTACAAGATGTAAGATAAGGTATGGAAGGAGAAATAACAAAAACTTCTGATATAAGCAGTGCGTTCAGCTGCCAGAAATAGGCCCTCTTTGGTTGTTTCTATAAACCTGTTTGTTCAAACCAATTACATAACGCTATTGAGTTGTCACTGTGATGTAACCATTAAAAAAGCTAGAGGGGATGGACCCAAGGTTTATCCACAAGGTATTTTCTACAGTGAAATGGAAATGCATGGGCATTACACAAGCTATTGCTGTCATCTCTTACATCATAAGATAAATTGTTCATGTCAACACTGCTTAAAGAGCTTGCCAAATGAGTAGTGGAGAAATATCTGGTGGGCAAAGCCTGGGAGGAATAGTGTGTGGCATCCTATGAAATCGCATCTCAGAAGGTAACAATTAAATGACTCAGCTTTAGGGAGAGATCAGGACTGGTCTGTCTGCTCAGTGCAATGCAGGACAGAGATGAAACCCCTTGCACTTAATGAGGTGACCTGGTCACTAAGCACAACCTGTCTATGGCAGCACCAAGATCCCCAGCTGAAAAACGAAGCCTGTCTGAGTCCTTCTCAGCTGCAAGGCTGCTTCTATTACCAAACCAAGCTCATTTAAAACTTATTTGAGTAAACATTTTGTAGTAATTACCCGTAGAGTAATCAATATTTTATTAGACTCCAGTAACCTGCAGAGCAGGCGGATTTTGTCTATCAGTACGCTAGAGAGCCAACTTCCGAATTTTAACCAAACTTAACCCAAAATGCATGGGGACATCCCCATGTCCCCTTGACACTGAGAGTCCAAGCCTGGAAATTACAGTATTCTGTTCTCATGCTCTTTCTCTGAGCAACAAGCAGACCCAAGCTCAATTTGTTTTTGTATGAAGTCAAGTTTGGAAATTGCTCCTAACTGCTTCATGTGCATAGCACAGTTAAATGACAAGGAAGGCATACTCCTTCACAGTTCACATGCCAGCTTTACATACGCTCATAGACATACCAGATACATATTTAAAGTTCTGTGGTGATGCAAGAAAGAAACACTGACAAATCCAGCTGTAAAAGGGGTCTGTTGGCTCCTTGCTTTCAAACAAAACCTACAAAACTTTCTCATCCACAGACATGTATGAGTGGTGATACCAAAATCCATAAAATGGACATAGTGAGAAATCCACAGTGTATGTCCACCACTAGAAAGGAGATATTAGCTAGCACAGAAAAACAAGGAGTTTTATTGTTCTTCTCATATCATATAGAGCATGCTTAATTCATTTATTTATTTTTTTCTAATAGTCTTATCCTTTTATGTTATTACAGCGCTTCAGAAAATCTCAAGGTCTAGGGGGAAGTTTAATGTTTGCTGTTCTGGGATCATTTGAAGCCATGCATTCAAAGAGGACAAAATCACTTTTAAGTCTGCCTGTAGGAAATCTATCTTGGCAACCAGACAACTAGAATTAGTTATTAAAGGCATGTCAAATGAATAAAGACACCTCTGTAAGGAAAACCGCAAAAGCATTTACTTTTTCTAATATGAATAGTGGGCTAATACCAAATCAGCTTTCATTTTCCACTCTCCCTTCACCTCCTAGACCAGAGGTCAAATCCAATAAAGACTAACGCAACTGAAAATCATTTCAGTTTTTTGCATCTATTACATAGCAGATGTATATTAAATAGCACTGCCTGGAAATGAAGCAAATGCATATAATCTGATGTGGCAATCTCCTTGTGGAACTGGTTCACTGCAAGGCAAAGACGACTGTGACGTTATTAAAACTCAGGAGGCACACCAAAACGTGGGGGTTTTTCTCCTTCTAGAAAAAGGAGGGGTAGAACTTTCTAGTTCTGTAATAAAAGTTAAGATACTGAGACAACTACATTCAGGATCAGAGTCTACACTTCTTCCTTACACTGAGCAACGCCCCTGGAATCACTTAGTCAACCACTAAAGACAAAATAAGCATTTTCATGGTAGCCAGAGTCTAGAGGAGTGTGAACAATCCCTGGTTTTATCAAAGACTTCTTATGTGATAACTTCAAAATTCTTTAGATCAAAAGAAGAGACTTTGGGATTTTCATCAGAAAGCAGGACCTCTGTGCCATTTGACTGTTACATCTGTCCCCACAACTTTACTTGAAAATGTACAATTTATGTACATACCCGCTGCTTTAAATCTTCCTTATCAGAATATGGTCAGATTTGACCAAGGTCCAAAAGCAAGCATAAGGTTCTTCTAGACTTTTTTCTTAACTGCTGGATAAGGTCTAATAAGAAAGGAGCCAGAAAACCCATGAGTGGGCAAACGACTGTCCCAATCTGGTATTTGTTGAAAGAAGCAACTACAGATTGTGGTTTTATCTTGATCCACTTCATCAGGAATATTTATTTGGACTAAAGTAGCCATAAAAAACAGCTCTAGCTGTAGCTATAAAAAAAATAGGTAAATTTTTTTGACATCAGGTAGCATATACAGTTACTAAATTTGTCAGAACTGAGCACTATCAAAGGCCTTCTTTTTAAGAAAAATATACTACTTATACACAAAGTAATTCACCTGCTTAATCAGACACAGAGAAAATTAAACAAAAACATGGGAAAAGGAAATCATGTGGATGGAAAAATACTTGTACCACTTATAGAAGTTGCAGGTTAGTTATCAAACACTTGTTTAGAAGATTTTGGAAAAGGAAAAGTTCCAAAACTTATAAAAAATAAGCACTTTTCAGTTCATGTAATTTGGTAAAACATAGCCCAAAGGAGCTTCCAGCCTGTGGCCTACAAATCAGATGAAAGCTCTCCAGACTTGCTACGTACTAGCCTCTTCTTCATCACTTCACAGAGAATTTCTCAACCTTCTTCACTGACTCCTCGTCGAGTCCTAAAGCTCACTGTCATATATGCTATCATACCACACTGTTCCAGGAAAAAAACTCTTCATTCCTAGAGCGTACCAAGTTAAACACTGGGAAAAGGCATCCCTGATTTCTCATAGCATGTGTTGACTTTTCTTCACATTACACTCACAGCTTAGGTCCAAGGAATTTTTCTATCACTCAGTCCAGATACAGCTAAGAGAGTGAATCCAGCTGAAATGCCGATTGAAATTAACTCTTTGGAGTCAGACACAACCACCAGGGAGGGTATTCACTTAGGCCTTTCTCATACCTACCCATAAACAGCAAGACAATATCATAAAATCATCCAGTTTGACTTCCACACTCTCTAACGCGCGTACACCACAGGGCATAGAAGTAACCCAGTTGCTCCGGTATCAAAACCATTGCATTCTGATTTACCAACGGTAATCCATATGTCTTCAGCGTCAACTTGAGAAGGTCAAGAAATGGAGAAGTGACCACTTATTTGGTACTTTGTTAACTCTGATGATCTTTTTTGCAGCAATGATCATCATTCCCGAAGAGGCAGACCGATAACTGTCCAGCATCCACCTTCACTAAGAATTCTATGATTCACCTCTCTGCGTCCTGGTTATTGATCATGTTACCTTGATGCAAGACCTGAGCTCCAGAGGCTTAACCTCAGTTGCTGTCCACAACTTGGAAAGGGACAAAGTCACGTTTCTGAATCTTAGCTCTTTGATAATATGGTGTTCACTGTAAAAAGGATTTGGTACTTACTGCAGCTCCCAGGTTGTCAGCAAGGACAGGATACATTTATGTCCTCTTGGAAGTATATGGAGATACAATTCTGTGGTAATTGCCATGGCTCACTGCTCTTACGTAGTCCATCTTTGACCTGGATTTGTGGGAAAATAGCACAGTACTTCAGCA
>NW_010541356.1:95475-95939 GCF_000687285.1 Phaethon lepturus | reverse complement strand
TATATTTAGATTCAAGATGAGTTCCTTCCTAAACTTTCATAGAGGTTGTTTTGTGCCCTGAAACATGAAGATTTAAAGCTTCCCTATTGTAATTTTGAATGTATTTTTATTCATATTAATCTGCAACATTTTGAAAATCTAGCTCATAAAGCTTTTTACCTGTTTTGATACCTTTGTAGCACACAAATTTCAGATGAACCATGGGTATGTAAATAAATATTACGTCCTTGGTGACTTTCTTTCATGGGCATCATTGCATATTTATTTGCAAAACACAGAGCTGGCCTTGGATATTTCTGAAATGCTGTGTTACAAAAATGAAGATCGTCTTTGCTTTGAAAGTACACACAAACAAATTCTGCTGCATGCTGGCAGCCCACAGTGCTCTCTTGCTATTTTGGCTTCAAAGCAGTCATCTCTCAAAAGATTGGTTAGTTCTGCTCACAGGGAGAAAACTACTTATC